>NC_090276.1:66282500-66445000 GCF_040414725.1 Anabrus simplex
TGTAGTAGGGGTAGACGCTGAGCTTCAGCTGATTGTTGGATTCAAGTGTGATGGCTGGGACTCTTCGTCCATACTCATACTGCACCTTGAATTTCTGTAAAAACAGAATGAGATCCAGATTAACGTTCCGAAACAATATTTCCTCTAAGGGGAAAGGTATCAAATTGAAAAATAAATTTGTTATATTTGTAATTCATCTTTATTCGTTGCGAAGTTACGGTTCAAGGTCCTCCCTTACACTTAATTACAAAATTTAAAATAATTAATATACATATATGTTAAATAAAATAAAACTTTAGTTTTAAATTAATATAGTACTAATAACAAATATAGAGATAGTAATAATGGAAACAATTATAGAATGTAAAACATAATTATTACAAAACTAAAAATAACAATAAGAATAGAAGGAAACACTAGATACTCGTACTACTAGAACGAGAAAAATCAAGAAGACTTGAGAAAGTTAATTATCTTGGTGATTGGATTGAACCCACCTTCACAGAAAGAGCATCATTATGTATGGGAGCCAACATGTTGAAACTGGCCTATCGACTGACAAAGAACACTTAGAGTACAAAGTCTAACCCTGTCACGAAACGTAAATGTGAAGCACTACACGTCACTCATACGACCAGAAGCACTGTGTGCCATGGTGTGCCTTTCGGTGAACCGATGAGGTCTGATTCGAGAAACTAGAAGTCAGAGAGAGGAGAGTTCTCAGGAAGATCATAGGTCCGGTAAGGGAAGATGAGGAATTCCGTAGACTGCACAATTCTGAACTCTACAAACACATAGAGAGGTTCATCGATTGTGCTAGGAAAGGAAGAGTAGCTTTGTGTGGCCACATAATAAGACTGCCTTCCAAAAGTCTAACCAATCGCCTGTTCATCTTCTGGCAGAACATGATGACCTGTACCACTTGGCTGACAGAAACATAGAACAACATTAACGAACTGGGAATATCAGATCTTCAAGGTAGACGGTCTGTACGACATACTCTGAAAGAAGTCCATGGATTTCATGAAAAATTCCGGAAGAAAATGCAAGGATACTGGGCAGGGATCAAAGCCCAACAGTTAAACAGTTAAACAATCGTGGTCCAAAGTGGGCCCATTCGAACCAAGAAGACTAAGAGGAAGGAAACACAGTAAAAACCTATAACTAGCAAATACATTTCCATTTATAAGGAAAATTACTCATTCACACTTCACTCATCGTACAAGTGAGCTCGCATTATTCAGCAAGTGATTTCGGCAATTAATCTTGAATCTCCTACGAGAACTCAAATCTCTAATGGTAGCAGAGAGGGTATTTCACAACCTAGTGGCAGTGAGTACAAAGGAGTACTTGTAATCCCTGTAGTGACTGAGAGATACAGCTAAAGGAGAGTCAGATAGTGGTGCTTATGATAGGAGGAGAGGTAATTACCGCCGAACCTCTCAAAACGCAGGGAGAGAGAGCTAAGAAGAAAAATAATAGACATATGATAGAAATATTACAGAAGTGTATGCAATGTACTCCCTGTCGGTATATTCTGCATAAAGGGTTCAATATAACATTCCAAAGGTTGCAATGAGAAACACTACCATTATCCTCAGTGACAGAACAACCACTGAGGATGCTGAACTAGCGTTAAGAAAACGCCAACAAACGTCTTCCACGGGACCAGGCCAAATACCATCTTATGTTATAGAAGGTTGAAAATATGTACTGAAATATCTGCTCCTCTTCATTTTTGACTTCACTAGCTCGTGTACCCGCGCTTAGCTACGGAATTCTACACTATATATATATATATATATATATATATATATATATATATATATATATATATATATATATATATATAATTCTAGATGAAGTCGTGTACACGTTGTGAATAATATTTTATTAAATTGAATAATAACATAGGTTTTTAAAAATTATATTTACCGAGCTGAATAGGTGCAGTCGCTTAATTGCGACCAGTATCCAGTATTCGGGAGATAGTGGGTTTGAACCCCACTGTCGGCAGCTCTGAAGATAGTTTTCGGTGGTTTCCCATTTTCACACCAAGCAGATGCTGGGGATGTACCTTAATTCATGCCACGGACGCTTCCCTCCCACTCCTACCCCTTTCCTGTCCCATCGTCGCCATAAGACCTAACTGTGTCGGTGCGACGTAAAGCAACTTGCAAAACAAAAATTACATTTTAGGCGCCTTTCTCTATTATTTACAGCCTAGACTGTATTGCCTTATTCACCTATTTTAAATACCAATTTTCATTAAATTCTGTTCATCAATTTTCTCGTGGCTCGGCATTGAAATGGACTTGGCAACAAGAATAGAAACTCATGAATACCTCTGATACCATAGACGGTACGGTAAAGATGTATAAAACATAAATGATCCGAAATGTAATACTGTAAAACTTTCGTTATGTAGTATTTATCGATATGACCATTAATAACATAGAATGATGATAGTTGCGTTTTAGTCCTTCCTTTAAACTACCATTTCAATCAGAGTGAATAAAATTATTTATAGCCTAGATTGTAGTTCCTCATTCCCCGACTTTTCATACCGATTTTCATTAAATTCTGTTCAGCCATTTTCTCGTAATGCGCGTATACACATACATACTAGACAGACAGACAGACAGACAGACAGACAGACAGACAGACAGACAGACAGACAGACAGACAGACAGACAGACAGACAGACAGACAGACATGACTGATAATTAAAAAGTGCATTTCCTTGTTACTGTAGACATGACCGATACATAAATACCATTCCTTTTCATTCTGACCAATGTGTCGACAAAAATCTTATTATTTTATATAGAGAGATTCTTAAATCACATCCATTAGTATGAGAACTGTCGCGAATACGTCCTGGGTTCAAATCGGGTAATCAATTAGTAATAAGAAGCTATCGACCGATATCAATTCTTTCAGCTTAAACTAATGTTTTTTAGTTTATATTATGTCATAGACTCACAGTCTATACAAGAACAGCATGGATTTAGTTCAGGAGGATCTACAAAAATATTACATAACAATATCCGCAGAACTTGGTACAACGTGGCCAGATAGACGCAATATTCACCGATTCTTGTAAATTACTCTGACAAATTTGACCGGGGCATACTAGTATTTCTAAAAATATATTAACTATGCTTATTCGCTACCATGTATCTTCAGTTCCTACATAAGAGATAGAAAGCAGCATTCCACCGACGTGCAGATTCTCGGAAACTGGCAGCGAGCAAACTGCATTGGCACAGTCAGCTGTGTTCTCATGGGCTGTATGACTGTAGGTTACGTTCGTAGTTAGTCTCAGTTAACATAATGAAGCATACTCTGGAAGGTTCAAAGCGGAGACTCTCGGCTTCGTAGTAGTTTCGACATGAATGGGAAGTATTGCACTTTTTTTTATGTATGCTCAATGATTGGCAAAATGTTTAATATGCCATAAAAGCTTGAACTATTCGAAGAAATTCAATCTGAAATGACATATCGTTTATCATATTAAGGATAACGATCAATATAAAGATGAAGACCGTCTCATAAAGCGACTAAGGGAGGAAATGATCAACCATGAGCTTGGTATTATGTTCACAAATTTCAGAGTTTATGGTTAATATATGCCTAATCATGTTCGCCTATTAAATACGGTTCAAGAGTGAATGCACACTAACTACTACGATGTCATTTTGTCACGCATTAGTAGATCATTGCTATATGGTTTTTAATAGAGCCTAAGTGGCTCAGGCGGTAGCGCGCTGGCCTCTCACCCCTGAGTTTCGTGGTTCAAATCCCGGCCACTCCATGTGAAATTTGTGCGGGACAAAGCGGAGGCGGAACAGGATTTTCTCCGGGTACTCTGGTTTTCCCTGTCATATTTCATTTCATAAACACTCTCCAATATCATTTCATTTCATTAATCATTGTCCCAGAGGAGTGCGACAGGCTTCGGCAGGCGGCACAATTCCTATCCTCGCCACTAGAAGGGGGCTTCATTCATTCCATTCCTTACCCGGTCAAATGACTGGAAACAGGCTGTGAATTTTCTTTCTTTTTTTCTAGATGGTTCGTAAATATCATTACTAACAAAAACCTAAAACCTGAAATTTCCATATATAAGAATTATTTGAAGTAAGGGTAAGTAAAGTTAACGTCACCCCGTTTAATTTCAGGACAACGCAATTTCAAATATAAACAATGAGCCAGCCGTCCGCCTTCCTAAAGAATTTCTCTTGAATTTTCAAAACGATTGCGAGGTTCATCACGTGGAGATTTGATCAATGATTGTTTAAAATGAGGACGGAATAATTTGGTCAAAATCTGATAAAAAATATGAATCAATAAACCTATCAAGATGAACAGTGAATGGACGAATTCACGATCTTAGCGAGGAAGTACGGGTTGTTCACCGCAAGCGGATGCTCGCTAGTCAAGCCTACTCATTTCTGCAGTATGAAATGTATCAAAGAAACTCATCCCGGGAATAACCTGTAAATTCAGGGAGATTCCGGAGGGGGTTTAATGTACGGCCATGGATGTTCCTCGCACTCATCAATGACCTATCTGAACTAACATAACATTCTGACTGCTTCTTATTCGCCGACAACTTTAAGAATTCAAATGCATTGTCACCATTAACGAGTTCAAATTTCTCCAAGATTACTTAAGGGGGGAGACCTAGCTCAACACGGGAAAAAGCAGGCCAATATTCATTCGATTGTTAAATATGCTACAAACGTTGTTGAAGAATTCTGCACATATCCCAGTATTGGCATGCTTCCTAGCAATCAGAAGCAACTGCAATAATGTCAAAATTCTAATTATAACATCTTAAATTAACTTTCCCGCCCTTTTAACAATATATCACTGTTTCCCTTATAAGTTCCAAGTTTATAAGAATTTTCGTACTTTTCCTTTTTTAAAGTGTATATCAAACCCCCGCCTACAAAATGAACCTCAATCACTAACATAGATTGTGATTTAGATATTTTTGTCGAGTTTTTATTCCGCGCACCTGAAAATACTAAAAGTAAATATTTTATATAAAATCTAATATAAATCCCATTGACCTGAATGAGGTACAGATTGTAGTACAACACTATGGGAGGAAACCCTAAAAAAATCGTTATTATCCCTGAAACAGTAAGAGAGTTATGAAGGAAACCGTGATATTTTGTTAAAAAGGCGGGAAATTTTATTTTAAGATATTATAATTAGAATTTTGAAATTATTGCAGTTACTTCTGATTGCTAGGAAGCATGCCAATACTGGGATATGTGCAGAATTTTTCAACAACGTATGTAGCATATTTAACAATCGAATGAATATTGGCCTGTTTTTTCCCGTGTTGAGCTAGGTCTCCCCCCCTTAAGTAAAATACTCCACTGGACGACGGAAAATCAGCTATCACTAAACGTAGTGAGGTTGTACTGTACGACAAATTACAAGAAAAGTAAATATATCCTTTCGGCGATATCCAAGTCTTCACGAAAATCTTGAAACATTTCCTATCGAAATATTATGGAAGTATTGTTTAAGAAACTAATTATGCGGCTGTATCTTTACGGTATATCTTAAGGATTTTGTCCTTGCCTCTTAAATTTTATCAGAAGTTCTTTATTTCTTTTCAGTATTTCAAATCTAAATAATCTTCATATTTCCTATTCCTTAGTGTTTCGAATGCACTTATAAAGAGAAAGTGTTGCTGTGGAGGTACTAACTTCGTTCACTGATATTTTGAGACAGAACACAGCGAAGCGTAACAATTTTAAATGTGATAATTGTTACTCTTCCCTATGAAATTATTTTTTAACCCACCTTGTCGATGCAGAAGGTCTTGCACAGAATGCAGCTTGTAGTTTTGGTGTAGACCTCAGCTGGATCACTGGAGTCTTTCTGACTCTTCTCAATGCATGAGTTGATCTATAACGGAAGACATTATATTTTATAATACGTATTGATGACCATAGACAACTTTATTGTTCCGATGCTGAGTTGTAATTACACTTGCTTATGAGAACTGCGCTTTCAAAATGAATTTTCTGCACTTTTTGTACATCGGGTGGGGACAAAAGTACGTTCGAATCGCCATTTATAACGCCTAGAAGTTATGCATAACTACTTAACGACGTGGACGGAAAAGTTGCCAGATTAACTCATGGATATTTTAAAGCTGAATATTAAATTAGTGTAGAATTTAAATATGGATCATGGATGTTACAAATCGAGTTTTCTTATAACGCCAGAGATAATAATATTAATTGAAATCATGAATAGACACAATGCACAAAGCTGGATGGATCAAACCATAATTGTTGCAAAGTGATAAACTGGTTTATTGACTGCTCCGACTTTGTTGCTGTGTGGTGCAGGCAGTGTTAGCAGCCTCATTGTATGTTTGCGCATTAAAGAACCAGAGTTTTAAACTGACCACCTAGTTCTTCATAATGCTCCAATGGCAAGGGATGATCGAACAAATTAATGTGACTGCGTTGATGAAGAGTTAGGATTGCAGAAGTTTTAATTGTCTCAGTGATATAATATCTGGTCCGTCCGCATTGTAATCCATACAGCAGGAATATTCATCCTGGGCAGGCTACAGCACGCTCTACAGCAGCGTATCACAGGTGTACTTACCCTGGAATGGCTAGGATTTAATCCGGCAACTTGTGCGTCCACGCCGTTAAGTGGCTATGCATACCTTCCAGGCGGTCTAAATGGTGATATGAACGGATATTTTTCCCCAACAGATAGTTAACTCTTCGTAATGTTTTGATTTAAGAATGCATTTAATTAACATACACTTCATAACTATATTCCAATTTCCTGCAAATATTCCTTTTATACCGTATTTACCTCAGAATAGTACATGAATTAGAAACTAGCCAACACAGTTTTGTAATTCGTTTGTTCTGTCAGTGGATGCGATAAAAACGTGTATCATCCAACGTAATTTTCAAGATAGTGAAAAAGTGCGTATAGTCGCATAACATAGAGAAAGAGCAGTGGTGTGAGAACAAAAAATTTTAGGCTTACTAAACATTTATCTACAATTGAATTTTTTCAAGGAATATAGTGAATGAATTTGACTTATTGAAATGCTTGCCATGAAGCGTGAACTGCCAGTAACCAAGCTGGAAAAGTAAGTGATCTCATCGAACATTTGGAGTATAGAATGCTATCACTACCAGGAACCTGATGTTTCTCGCTTGTAATATTTTGTAAGATTTAAATTTAAATAATATCGAAATATAATTCACCTCCCTTGTGGATAAAATCCTGAGGATACCCGCAATAAGCATTACATCTATAGGCTCAATTGTTCCTGATAATGTTGGACCTGTGAGGAAGTTACACGATACCATGCGCTCATTCCTAATTTAGTTCTGAAGGACTGTCTAGTTGTCCTTTAACATACAGTTGGAACTAAACCCTCTTATCAAGATGCAATGTTACCGACAGAAGGTTTAGCAATCCTGAAATTCGGTTATTAATTAGCATTCAATTCACTTTCTTAAATGCAAATATGGAGGACACTCATTTTGAAAGACTACAGTAGATAGTGTCCACTATCTTACAGTTAAGTACAGTAAGAAGGTTAACATAAGCAATAGGCGTAACAATCTCCTGAAATACTACCAAATAGTTATGTGTGGGCCAGATATTTCTTACAACTTGCTATCTGACGTTTCCATACTAGTATAAGTACTCTAGGGACTCTAATTATCCGTTTATGAGGTGTATTTAGAAAGCACGGAAAGCAAACAATAATACATATTCTAAAATAAACCTACCAGTTGTTTACTGTGGACGTCACGGACACACTTTCCAAAACCGCAGAAAGCTGTTGCATTCTTTCCATCAGCGGCAGCAAGACTTTCCTGCAACATAAAAATAAAATGTGAAGATTAAATCGAGAGGAATGTTTGTGATCTAGGCGGTCACATTCTCAGTGATTAGCTATTTTTGTGTACTCCAGCGTATGAGTGGACATCGTGTCTTCTTCTTCTTCAGGGGTACGTGAAGTGATTACTTACATGTGACAAAGGTATTAAGCCCGCAAATTCTCGTAGACTCCCAGTTATGACATACATTTATTTTCATTCTTTTCCATCACTTTTATGAGATCATGGACTTGGTACAGTTGTAATGCCAGATAAATTTCCTGACGCCAGCAACTCCATGCAGAGAAATGGACTCACCAAAATGTGTTTCTGTGGTGGTTGATAGTGGAATGATAATTATGCTATTATTTCTATGTCTCGCTAACTAATATTACGGTTTTTGGAGGCACCGATGCGTCAGAATTTAGTCCCGAAGGAGTCATTTTACGTGCCGGAAATTCTACCCACAGGAGTCTGACGTATTTGAGCACCTTCAATTTCTATGGGACTGAGCCAGGATAGAACCTGCCAAGTCGGGATCAGAAGTCAGCGCCTGAACTGTCTGAGCCACACAGCTCGGCTAATTTAGATAAAGATGTAGGTAGGCCTGTTGAGACGTACACAACTACCTAATCTCCCACCGGGAGAAAGTAACCAGGAGTGGGTAAGACTCCTGACTCTACAGGGAATTGAGCATCCTGTAAAGTGAAGGCCAAATACCTTCAATGGTTTCAGGAAACTTGGTCTAAACTCATTTCCAGACTCTGCCGTAGTGTCATTTCGTACAGTGGGAGCAATTGTGAAGACGTGTCTCACTCTTTCAGTATGATTCTTCTACAGTCAAATTACTTGTACTTATGGAGTTGTGTTTCGCAGAAATGCATAGCTTAATTTTATTTCTTGGGTTCACATGTTCGGGTCTGAGTGCGTCTGATAGACAGAGGTGACTGAATAAAGAACAATCTATCCTACCAAATTCTGTAGAAGAACCATTACCTCCCGCCCCTCAAGTCAAAATTATCTTGACTACTTTGGTAACAAGATGTTGCCTCTGAACTCTGTACCTATATCTTGTAAAGTGGAACATTTACAAGTGTTAGTAGAAGATATGTACTTGTATGTTATACAAATTACGAGCTTTGCTGATGTATACACACGCCACTTGTTAAATGTTCACTGGACTGATAGAGCACTAATTGCAGAATCTTCAAAAGATTTGTGAAGCAGAGATAATTAATTGAAAGACTTAAACGAACTGAACAAATTATTTAAGACAAATAATGGGGAATCAAAGAATATAAAATGCATCATCTAATTCCTGAGAGAAAATTAATTGGCAAAAGGTTGGGCATAAGTGAGATCAACTGGTGAACTCTTCCGTTCACCCTCTGAATGAATGAATGAATGAATAAGTGAATTAATTAATTAATTAATTAAATTACGACGTATTAAATATTATAAATATTGCATTTCATTCGCTAAAGAATTAACAGAAACATGTTAATTCGTTACGCTGGTGTGATAGATTCCTAAATATTTCTATATAATTAAATTTACTCAAGGAATATAGTGAATGAAGTTTACTTTTGAAATGCTGTCTCGCAGCGTAACCTATCCCTAACTGAGTTGGAACATTAAGTTATATCTACGAATAGTTAGAGTTTAGATAGGAACACTGGCACTAGACTCATGCTTACTCAAGTAAAGTCCACGGTTTATTACCACTCATACTAGTTTCTCGTAAGGTTAACAGAGAGCCAGATGTACCTTATGAATTACAATGTACTGTGTAACGTTAAAACATTTTTGATAACAATATGAACAAAATGAAAAATTTAAAAATATTATCCTCTAACAATGGTGGATAATAGAATTATCAGTCAATAAGTAAATCATATGCAATGTTGTGTACATTCCTGTAGTTCTGTAAAATTATATGTGACCTTGGTGTTAAAAATAAGTTAGTAGTGAGCCATTTTATCCCTCAGTCTGCTGTAAAATGTCGTGTGAACGTATAAAGCGTGTTTAAGTTATTTTTGAATTTCTCTGTGGTCACATGTTAATCATTATGTTACACTCCTTGTAATAAGTAATATTTTGGAAATATTGTGTGAATTTCTTTTGCATTTTATGATAATTATTATGTTACACCATCCGTTAAATATCCATGTATTGTTATTTTCCTTGTTCTCATGTATTTGTGTATTTGTGTTCTTTGTTTGCTACAATTTAACTTCGTGCCTTCATATAATATTTTGATAATACTTATTTATCCTTTGAATGGTACAACTAACAACATTGACATTCATCTTTATTGCTTTGAGTATGAAATGTTCTAAGAGGGGAGAAAATGTTGAGAGCAACTTCCATATTTAGTCTTTTTTCCCACTTACCTTTAAATCAGAACCGCACTTGCTGTAGATCGTCGACTGCAAGTATGTTGAAGTGCAGTCTGACAAGACACCACGGTATTCAGAATCCTGAAACAGAGCATACAGAATACTTTAGAGCAAGAACAGAGAATGTCTATAGTCTAGTCGTCAAATAAACATATTGTTATTCCAGAAGAATATGATTCGACTTTGTAGCAGAAAGTCAAAATATTAAAAACGTACCTTTCACATTTCAAAATACACGGTCAATTACTTTCCCAGTTGCAACCTGTATTACGAAAATTGGGAGCCTGTACATGGAATGTGTAGAAATGACTTCGAAGGCACGTTACTTTCAATCGAAGACGATGTTGTACTAGGAAAACAGGACATACTTAATTTCAGACATATCCAGTATGAAGGTTTATTAATGAATTCACGAGAAATTCATTTTGACTTTGAAAGAGGTATAATCGTATTTTTAGATTCGGCGTTCATATTTTGCAAATTTTATTACTTATGAAAATAAATTCATTAAGCTAAAAACAGTGTTATAAATATATAATTATAAGAAGTTGAATTTTCTGTCCTAGCATGTTAGTTTGTAAGTAACACTCGTTACACACCAGAAGGATGAATTGTATGATAAGAAAGTGTGTACTTTCTTAATACGCGAATTTATGCAAATATTCCGTGTTGAAATTCCCTATAGCAATTCATGAAAATCACAGGAAATTTATTCATATCATGGCTATGTACTCCTTGTATGTATGTATGTATGTATGTATGTATGTATGTATGTATGTATGTATGTATGTATGTATGTATGTTCAGTCTTCAGCCCCAAGGCTGGTTGGATCCTCAACAGCTCCGCCATCATCTGTCATCACTGAAGAGGCGTACTAGGAAATGAGTGAAGTAGTTTCCCGTTGCTTTCCTCACCGAGCCAGATGTTGCTATTACATATCAGTCCGCCAAGCCCACTGAAATGCATGCACCAACCTACCCTATGGGCAACATTTTCACACCATTCATAGCAGGGACTGGCTGCAGAAGGAATGGCATTACTAGCATCGCTCATACCCCAGTCACTTTCATATTGTCAAAGCTAAATAAAAAAAACAGAGACAGATCAATGAAAGTAACAAAATTACTCTAGCCCATACCAGAAGATATACTGCACTGTAAACACTAGGTCCTGCCATCAAAGACAAATGTACTCCTTATGAATATAATTACAGACTCTAAATTGTTATCATTACGTTGCCATTAAATCAGATTATCTTTGAGTCTTTTTAGATGTATGATTAACATTAGAAGAAAATATTTAATCATAATGGCACATTATCGCCATTTGAAGTTTAAACATTAGCTTGTTTTTCAAAAGTGCGGTAGTCATTTGTCTGTAATGCCTTCTACAGGGTGGTCAGTCACAACGTGCACTGGGTGTATGATCGTTTGAGGGTTGGTCATACTGATAAATAATTCACGACTCTCTGGATTTTCATGTTTCATTTACAGGGTCTTGAAAAGTGGAATGTTACCTGAAGTTCACCACTCAGCCTCCAGAAGCAGCCCAGGCAAGCATCGGACAGCTCTCTGCTAGCGAGGTTGGAGCACGCAGTTTGCACCGTTATCTGCAGAGGCTTCCTGAAAGACAAAAAACGTTAACACGTTAATATTACTGTACTGTAAGAATCAGTCAATTCAGCACTGAAACATAGTCGATAAACATTCAAGTCACGTATGTGATAACTTGGATTCCGTAGATGCTTGTTTCGAATCCTAATGACGGCAGTTTCGCCACGTTCAAACCAAGGTAATGCTGCACGTTATTCACGGCCACTTTCCTAATCACAACCCTTTCTATTCCTTACGACGTTGAATACCTTCTGTCGTTCAGTGTGATGATTAGACTCCGGAGTTTTAGGCAGTGATAAGTTAGAATGCAAACTAATGTCATTATTAGGAAGGGTCGACTTGCCTGCTCTTCTGCAATGTAGCAAGAGTAACATAAATTCCAGGGGTTCTGATATACCGTACCTCTAAAATTTATACCTCATAGCATGGCCATTCTGTGGGTGGACTATACTTATTACTCGCTTCGTTAAGTTTGCATTCTGAACTATTACTGCCCAAAAATCTGCTCTCCAGTAATGATAATCCATTTGCAAAAGGAAAAAGGGAGAAAAGAAAGAAAGACAAATATTTGCAATAAATTCGTACATGTGTTTGATCATTACCCAAAATATTCAATGGCTCTTAGACGTCCTTTATCTCTTCAGTCATCTTAAAAATTAAGAGATGTTCATTGGATGAAAATGAAATAAATGTTCTTGTAAAATTTTACGAAAACCGAACCTCTAAATTTCCGCAAATGTAATCACTTTAACCACTTTTCTAATTGCGTTGCTCAGAACTTAATGAACAGAGCTTGCTGCAACTAACATAGTCTCTTCGTCGTTCATTCAGTCGATCGACCTTTATTATCAATCAATCAATCAATCAATCAATCAATCAATCAATCAATCAATCAATCAATCAATCAATCAATCAATCAATCAATCAATCAATCAATCAATCAATCAATCAATCAATCAATCAATCAATCAATCAATCAATCAATCAATCAATCAATCAATCAATCAATCAATCAATCAATCAATCAATCAATCAATCAATCAATCAATCAATCAATCAATCAATCAATCAATCAATCAATCAATCAATCAATCAATCAATCAATCAATCAATCAATCAATCAATCAATCAATCAATCAATCAATCAATCAATCAATCAATCAATCAATCAATCAATCAATCAATCAATCAATCAATCAATCAATCAATCAATCAATCAATCAATCAATCAATCAATCAATCAATCAATCAATCAATCAATCAATCAATCAATCAATCAATCAATCAATCAATCAATCAATCAATCAATCAATCAATCAATCAATCAATCAATCAATCAATCAAATCACCACTGATCTACATTTAGGGCCGTCACCTAGGTGACAGATTACCTGTCAATTGTTTTCCTAGCTTTGAATAAATTATTTAAAAAGTCGAATTTTATCAAACATCTCCCCCGGTTAAATAATTCCAATCGCTAATTTCTCGTCTAATAAATGAATTCTTGCTCCAGTGTGTCCTTTTGAATTCCATCTTCATATTATGAACTCTCGTGCTTATAAAAGCTCCCCTTGAACTTGTTCGTCTACTAGTCATTTCAAGCCATATCTCCCAGGATAGCTTCCAGTAGTCGAGCCAATCGTCTCCTTATTCCAAAGTCTTCCCAGCCCAAAGTTTGTAACATTTTCTTAACACTACTCTCTTGTCGGAAATCACCCAGAACAAATGGAGCTGCTTTCCTTTGCACCTTTTCCAGGTCTTTTATCAAGTAATTCTCTTGATGATCCCTCGCACTAGAACCATACTCTATCTGTTGTTTTAGACTTTAGACTCACCGGAAGATGGCACCAGACAGTTGCAAAATGATGAATGCACTGAATTAGTAGTTGGGAGGAGTGTGCGCAACTTTTTGAGCATAAAACTAGGAACCAGTGCAAATTCACAGATAAATTTTGTTTGAATTCGAGTGGAAATTAAGGCTGTCTAGCAATATAATGCGGTAATGGTGCATTAAATTTCCCAATGTTAGAAAAAACAAAGCACAGGGCATTCGACCACTGATGAAATGGCGAGCAGAACAGGTCTTTGTCATTGTATTAGTTTGAAGAAAAAACGGCTCAGTCTTCAGGTTGTCTTTATCACCAGAGAGAGAACAATTCATTTTAGATGATGAGAAATGGCTGAACACGTTCAGTGAACATATTTAAATGTAAGCAAGGTGTCCTGGACTATAACCATCTTCATCAGGGATGTTGAAGAAAGTGGAGGCGAATAGTCAGTTGAAACGCTTACAGAATACATGTTGAAAAGCATAATATTCTATAAATGATATGGGTAATGTATGTGTATGTTCTGGCGATAACAATGTAAATACTTCTTATTAATACAATTCATTGTTTTATAGTTAATTTTATACACTAGAATTTAATATTACGGCCAAAACACGCCTAGAAAGTAATGTACATATTAAAAGAGTTTACTAAATCCAGTTTTGGAAAATCTGTCCGTCTGTTTGTTTCATTTATATTTGATTCTCTCTGCAATTAGCCTACCTGTAGGTGAATCATGAGACATTGGAAGGTCTCTGAGTTCAGCCAAGTTGGAGTAATCACAAAATGAAAACATTAATTTGTTTTTTGCTAGTTGCTTTACGTCGCACCGACACAGATAGGTCTTATGGCGACGATGGGATAGGAAAGGGCTGGGAGTGGGAAGGAAGCGGCCGTGGCCTTAATTAAGGTACAGCCCCAGCATTTGCCTGGTGTGAAAATGGGAAACCACGGAAAATCATTTTCAGGGCTGCCGACAGTGGGGTTCGAACCTACTGTCTCCCGAATACCGGATACTGGCCGCACTTAAGCGACTGCAGCTATCGAGCTCGGTGAAATCATTAAATGATCACTTCAGTAATTGCAGGCGAAGGCTTACACTAACCCGCAATACATTTTGACTTAGCAGGTCGCTAAGCGACGAACACTTTTCATTAATGTCACCGCAGCTTCACCTGTGTTTATAAATTCAGCCGTGAGATGTTTCTAAAGCATTTATTTAAATGCAAAATAATTAAATTATTTTTAATTACATAGTTACTTAAGATACCGGGTTGGTGGATGGTACAAATAAAAATAAAATATATAAAAAACCGTACTGTATAAACACAGAACTAATTTTTCCTTGTAGAGCTTCGGGATGAACTATATTAAGTGTCCATTCATTTGGAGCTGAGATGTATAGTGTGTTTGCCTTTCCAGCTCTTGAACAACCCACGTATAGGAGAAGCACCGTTTCCAAAGATTGAATCCTACAGATTCAGCGATTGTCCTTGTGCCTTGTTGACGCGTAATTATAGCGAAATTCAAAGAAACGGGGAACTGCAGACGCCTAAATTGTCACGGTATATTCGAAGTCATGATTTCAATCTCAGAAGGAGTTGCCTGTTGACGACATTCACAACTACATTTCTCGGAGCAAGAGCTGCTCTTTGACACAGCCATTCAGGAACATTTGAAGCGAATGAAAAGAATATCTGGTAAATATTGAGCTTTGCCCATAAAATAAGAAAATTGAAACGATAAAAAGTCATAAAATGATTAATGAAGACCTTTAAAATTATTCATCTAAGAATACGCCTCTGTTAACTATTTAATATCTCTGCTTGCCATAGATTTGGCTGGGCACCGCACATATACACACAGTCAAACAGTTCCGGATATTACCTGCTGAATATAGGCAGCTCCTCATGTCGGGGACCGAAAATGGCTTCCGACGCCATGGACGTAAAATGGCTCCCTGACTTGTATTGCTTATCTCATTTATGTTGCCTAGCAACAGGGAATCTATGCATTTAATACTGTTGATTGCGCGAAGGTTCTTATATTATTATTATAAATAATATTTCCGATGACATTTCAAGAAATGCAAGATTTTTGCTGTACTATTGAGACGATTTGGAAGATTTTCGTACAAACCGTACCTTATAACTCCCTCTAGTTTAAAGAGGTTGAGTTTTGAGAAACACACACGTCAGCTTTATACAGGGTGAAGCGAATGCGACTCCTCACATGCCAGCAATAAAAAAAAATGTCTCTCACAAAAGTTCGTCCTGCGAGTATATCTTTCTTTCTTAATCTGTTTATTGTCCGGGGTTGGCTTTTCCCTCGGACTTAGCGAGGGATTCCACCTCTACCGCCTCAAGGGCAGTGTCCTGGAGCTTCAGACATCGGATCGGGGGATACAACTGGGGAGAATGATCAGTACCTCGCCCAGGCGGCCTCACCTTGCTATACTGAACAGGGGCCTTGGTGGGGGATGGGAAGATTGGAAGGGATAGACAAGGAAGAGGGAAGGAAGCGGCCGTGGCCTTAAGTTAGGTACCATCCCGGCATTCGCCTGGAGGAGAAGTGGGAAACCACGGAAAACCACTTCCAGGATGGCTGAGGTGGGAATCGAACCCACCTCTACTCAGTTGACCTCCCGAGGCTGAGTGGACCCCGTTCCAGCCCTCGTACCACTTTTCAAATTTCGTGGCAGAGCCGGGAATCGAACCCGGGCCTCCGGGGGTGGCAGCTAATCACACTAACCCTGCGAGTATATCCGGCAGAAAAAAGACGTTGAAGAGTGGCAATCTGGCAACACTGTAACCACATGTACGGTAAGTACCTCTGTCAGCGAATATTACGCGTGCTGTACAGTTCGTGCAGTGGATAGGGTTTTGGGTTGGCATGCAGGAGGTCGAGGGTTCGATCCTTGGTTGAGACGTATTTTTTTTATTCGCTGATTTCCATCGGACATTACATACTGCAATACAGTAAGACAGCGTACCTTAGGTGACATGTACCCTACATTTACAACATTTTGTAACGCTGAACACAGCAAATACTTTGCTTGGCCTACTGGTAACGTAAGGCCCCAACGAAATGTAATGGACCTGAACGAGGCAAGAATAATAGTTGGTACTAATCTATGTGGTCCGCCTCTGTGGTGTAGTGGTTAGCGTGATTAGCTGCCACCCCCGGAGGCCCGGGTTCGATTCCCGGCTCTGCCACGAAATTTGAAAAGTGGTACGAGGGCTGGAACGGGGTCCACTCAGCCTCGGGAGGTCAACTGAGTAGAGGTGGGTTCGATTCCCACCTCAGCCATCCTGGAAGTGGTTTTCCGTGGTTTCCCACTTCTCCTCCAGGCGAATGCCGGGATGGTACCGAACTTAAGGCCACGGCCGCTTCCTTCCCTCTTCCTTGCCTATCCCTTCCAATCTTCCCATCCCTCCACAAGGCCCCTGTTCAGCATAGCAGGTGAGGCTGCCTGGGCGAGGTACTGGTCATACTCCCCAGTTGTATCCCCCGACCAAGAGTCTGAAGCTCCAGGATACTGCCCTTGAGGCGGTCGAGGTGGGATCCCTCGCTAAGTCCGAGGGAAAAACCGAACCTGGAGGGTAAACAGATGATGATGATGATGATGATGTAACGCTGAACACAGCAAATACTTTGCTTGGCCTACTGGTAACGTAAGGCCCCAACGAAATGTAATGGACCTGAACGAGGCAAGAATAATAGTTGGTACTAATCTATGTGACCACTGGAGGAGGGTGCGAATAATTCACGCCCACGACGTGGAAAGGGAGTCTTTCAAAGTTGACCAATGAAAACGATTGTTCGTCCATTTCTAGGATCGTGGTATGTAAGTGCAAATGGTTTCTAGAGGAGCCGCTGCAATTGCTCTTGACGATTAAGATGCCAGATACCATACCACCTGGACTACATCTATATATATAAAATAAGAGTTTTGTCTGTACATTGCTCAGAATTTGAAAAGAATTGTATTTCTGTATCGGTCATGTCCACAGTAACAAGAAAATGCATTTTTTACTTTTCCGTAATGTCTGTCTGTCTGTCTGTCTGTCTGTCTGTACACCCATCACGAGAAAACGGCTGAAGAGAATCTAATGAAAATCGGAATGTAAAATCGGGTGATGAACCGCTACAATCTACGCTAGAAATTATTTTAATCACGCTGAGTGAAATGGTAGTTTAGGGGAAGGCCTGAAATTTAATTCTCAAATATTTATGTTATTAGTGGTCGTATCTTAATGAAAATCGCTAGACAATGCTGGGAAATAAGTCGCTACAATATAGGCTATACACGCTGAGAATAATGGTAGTTTAGGGGAAGGCCTAAAATTTAATTGTCAAATATTTATTTAATTAGTGGTCGTATCTTCACGAAAATTGGTATGCAAAGTCGGGGATTAGGTCGCTATAATCTAGAATATCAATAATGTTATTCGCACTGAGTGAAATGGTAGTTTAGGGGAAGGCCTGAATTGTAATCTATATATATAAAATAAGAGTTTTGTCTGTACATTGCTCAGAATTTGAAAAGAATTGTATAGCTGTATCGGTCATGTCCACAGTAACAAGAAAATGCATTTTTTACTTTTCCGTAATTTCTGTCTGTCTGTCTGTCTGTCTGTCTGTCTGTCTGTCTGTCTGTACACGCATCACTAGAAAACGGCTAAAGAGAATTTAATGAAAATCGCTATGCAAAGTCGAAGAATAAGTCGCTACAATCTAGGATATAAATAATTTTATTCACGCTGATTGAAATGGTAATTTAGGGGAAGGCCTAAAATGTAATTTTAAAATATTTATGTTATTAGTGGTCCTATCTTAATAAAAATTGGTATGAAAAGTCGGAGGGAATAAGTCGCTACAATCTAGGCTATAAATAATTTTATTCATGCTGAGTGAAATGGTAGTTTAGGGGAAGGCCAAAAACTTAATTCTTAAATAGTTATATTATTAGTGGTCCTATCTCATTAAAATTTGGTATGCAAAGTCGGAGAATGAGCCACTACAATCTAGGCTATCAATCATTTAATTCACGCTGAGTGAAATGGTAGTTCAGTGAAAGGCGTAAAATGCAATTCTCAAACATTTATATTATCAGTGGTCGTATCGATAAATACTACATCACCAAAGATATATAGATTTAATTTCCGACCATTTGCATACATTTTTACCGTACCGGTTATGATAACACAGATATTCATGAAGTTGTACTTCTGTTGCTAAGTCCATATCAACGCCGAGCCACGAGAAAATGGGTTGACAGAATGGAATAAAAATCGGTATATAGAGCCGGGGAATAAGAAACTATAGCCTAACCTATAAACAATTTTACTCACCCTGGATGAAATTGTAGTTTAGGGGAAGGCGCCTAAAATGTAACTTTTAAATACCCATGTTATTCGTCCTATCGAAAAGTATTACATAACAAAAGTTATAGAGAATACAATTTCCGGTCATTTATGTTTTATTCAGTTTTAACGTACCAACTATGATAAGAGTGGTATTTCAGAGCCGGAAGAAAACTAAATGTGAAGGCCTACAATATCGAAAGCGTATAACATTGATCAACAATAACATTACACTGACCATTGTTTGTTGTGATGTTCTTTGCCTCTTATGCTGCCTCTCAACTCCGATAGATGGGATTACTGCTGCGTACCGAGTATAATAGCCTGACGGAATACTGGCGGGAAATAGACGGGGAGTACGAAAACTTTCTTCTTTAGCATGCCATTTCTCTGGTTCATACATTTTCTGATACTGCTGGTACGTAACACACTGGTTCATCATAGTATTGCAGATATTCGATCCCTACTCTGACACGCTGTTTTGAATGAGCAGTCTGCTTACTTAAGGCAGAGGCTCACTTAGTGGAGTAGTAGTAGTAGTAGTAGTAGTAGTAGTAGTAGTAGTATGGTCTAGAATCACAATTATGGCTATCCCAAATTATAGCAACACAATTCAGTAAATAACTAAAACTTCAACCCTGAAAAGAGCCGTTTCTTAAGAAAAGCTTCTCCCTCTTCACTTTTATTAAATTCTACATTCATTTTATTCCAAATTAGCAGTGAAGAGGTTTCTCCTCTGGCTTGGAGGAAAAATTTGCCTCAAAGTCAGATAGATTTTTCCGCCGCCAGTGTAGTGAATTGATACTTTCCGACTCACAGCGTACTCCTAGGAAACAGAGAGTAAAAGGGCATAGTTTTGCCCTGGGAGTCGCCACTATTCGACCCCCTCCCCGCCGAAAATGGACGAAGAGTGTTCACGACTCACGGCAGTCTGCGGCTTGGTCATTCCAGCTGTGGAACTTTGGACTGTTAGATCGGCAGCTTAGTCCTGTTCGTTAAAAGTAAGAAAATGTGTGGTTTTTCATTTGATCGAATATTTCATATGAAAGCATTCCTTTTTATCGCGCCATTCCTACTGACGTCATTGTAATGTATGTTAATTTCAGTTCGGAAAACCACTAAGACAGTCTTTCTGAGGATGTAAAAAGACAGGTGGAGAGTAAGTGTTTACAATTATAATGAAAGCTCCCCAACCTGATTGTGACTGATGATATGCGAGCGGGTCTACCATTACAGTGAAGATTCCCTAACTCAGTCTTCATATGAGAAAAGACGTTTGGTGACTTCCCCGTCGCGTTTCTAGGGTAACATTAAGAGCTATCCAATTTTATACATTCTTACTAACAACGTGTACACTACCCAAGTTAGAATTCTGTATACATTGTAGTATTCCGTAGCGAAGCACGGGTACATCAGCTAGTATATACAGGGTGAAGCGTAATTCGCGCACTCGGGCGTCGCAGCGCAACTCCTCACACGCCAGCAATAAAAAAATGTCTCTTACAAAATTTCGTCTTGCGAGTATATCCGGTAAAAAACGGACGTTGAAGAATAGCAATCTGGCAACACTGTAACCATATGTAGGGTAACTACCGCTGTCAGCACGTTCTGGTCGTGCTGTACAGGTGGTACAGTGGGTAGAGTTTTTGGTTGGCATGCAGGCATGTTGGCATGGTTCGATCCTGGGTTGAGGCGCATTTTTATTTGCTAATTTCCATCTGACATTACCTACTGTAATGCAGTAAGACACCGTTTTACTAATCTATGGGACCATTGGAGGAGGGTACAAATAAAGCAGGTTTCACTTCTAGTAGATGAAGTGGTGCGAATAAATTCACGCCCACGACGTGGAAAGGGCGCCTTTCAAAGCTGACCAATGAAAACGATTGTTCGTCCATTTCTAGGATCGCAGTATGTAAGTGCAAATGGTTTCTAGAGGACCGGCTGCAATCGCTGTTGACGATTAAGATGTCAGATACCATACCACCTGGACTACATTTACGAAGTAGAAAAAATACGCCTCAACCCAGAATCGACCACTCGACCTCATGCATGCTAACCCAAAACTCTATCCACTGCTCCAACTGTACAGTACGACTAAACGCTGCTGACAGAGGTAGTTACCCTACATGTGGTTACAGTGTTGCCAGATTGCTACTCTTTAACGTCGATTTTCTGCCGGATATACTCGCATGACGAAATTTTGTAAGAGACATTTTTTTATTGCTGGCGTGTGAGGAGTTGCGCTGCGACGCCCGAGTGCGCGAATTACGCTTCACCCTGTATATATATAGATTCTGATGTATGTGATTTTCATCCTTAGTAATGTCACTGCTTGCAGCCATGTTTGATTACTAACTGTCCAGCCAGAGAGTACACACTTCCTCTGATGATGGAAGAATACTCTTCTAGATACTCTATGATTCTCTGACCTTCCCCAGCTTCTGAATATACTCAATAGATGGCAGAAGGTTCCTAATAACTCACATGCTGGTAAGAGAAAACAATTGACATACCACACACGGGAAGGTAACGAGCCGATTAGCGTTCTGTATGACCTTTAATAAAGCGCAGAGACAAACTTTTGAAAGAGTCACTGTCTACTAACCCGAAACGGTATTCAGCCATGGCACTATCTCGGCCAAGATCTTTTGAAATTTTTAAGATTAAGATGTCGCTGAATAGTCGAAGAACAAAGAAATTGTGTGGAACGAAACATTATAAACTGCATTACCGGCATTAAATGTTCATAAAACTTGAAAAGGGCAAGCAAAGCAATATGATTGCGACAGGCATATCATAGAGTTATCTGACCTATTTGTAAGGAATACTGCGGGTTTACTAGTATACCTAACTTGACCTTATTGAAATTAATTTCTTTTAATTTTGAATTTTTCGTTCTGATTTCTGAAAATGATATAAGACGGGGCACGATAGAGAAAATCTGAATACAGACTTGGATTGTATATCCCCCAGTACTTAAGCGATCATTTCAGGCATATTATCTTATTAATGTGAATGTATTTTATGATGAACTTTCCAAATGTTGATGATTTTTTCGATTTTATTTTCAAAATTAAAAAAAAGCCTGATCTGATGCAGAAAATATGAAAACAGATATGGATTCAGAGCACGTAATTTAACAGGAATCACTAATGTTTTCCTTAGTAGCAGAAAAAAATGAAATTGAAATCAATGTAATTAATAACTCACATATAATGCAAATTAATTATATATATATGATATAGTACTTACAGCTCGAAGTACGTCCCATGTTTTTTGGGAGGGATGTAGCACGTAAGACTTACATGAACAAAGAGGGTGATAATTAGACAGGTTTTCATGTTGAGTATCTCGTTGCTGTATCGTGCGAACTTGTGTGAGCCGGTGTGAGAAGTGAACAACACAGGAAGCGGCATGAGGAGACGGGGGAGTTATACTCGGAAGTTGACCTTCAGCATGACGTAAGAGCTGGAGGCGGAATTCATTTCATGTGTTTGTGCCGGGGGTTTCATTGTACGACACCTCTCAAAAGCGCGTGAGTTGAGTGATTGAAATAATTGCACATCAAATATTTTTCTCACTACCTTTCCGAATGACTTGTAAGTTTATATCCTCATAGCACTTCCTCTGCTTCTTATTACCCCTTCATTACAATACATCGCACAGCCACCAGACCAGTAAAGATAGATCAAGAAGGTAGATTTGCGCTATGATGGACAGCTGAGGTCAATATTTATATATGGTTTTTATTCTCAAAGCTCTTATTTGTTGCTCCTTGCGTAACATCGCACTAACATAGTGAAAATTTTCGGTGATGGAAGGAAGGGAAAGACCTAGGATTGGGAAGTCAGCGGCCGTGGCCGTAATTAAGGTACAGTCCTAGCATTTGCCTGGTGCTAAAATGGGAAACCATAGAAAACCATATTCTGGTCAGCCGACGATGGGATTATAACCCACAATTCTTAAATTTATTCGCAAGGATAAAAAATTCAATGCAGGCCTGAAAACTCGAGAACTGAATCTAATGACGTATTGAGATACGCCTGATTCACTCAAAGTAGTTTAAATTCAAATCAGTGAATTAATTATCTAACAAATGTGTTGGATTTAGAGTAGTCCGACTCGTTGGCTGAATGGTCAGCGTACTGGCCTTCGGTTAGAGGGTCCCGACTTCGATTCCCGGCCGGATCGCGGATTTTAATCGCTTCTGACTAATTCTTCTTACTCGGGGACTGGGGTTACGTGTTCGTCCTAACACTCTCCTCATCATATTCAGACAACATACCACACTGCCAACCACCACAGAAACACGGAATAGTGATTACATCCTTCCATATAGGGTTGGTGTCACGAAGGGCATCCAACCGTAAAACAGGGCCAAATCCACGTGTCCGACGCAGTTCGTACCCGTGACCACACGGGTGTGGAAGAAAGCGGTAGAAAAAAGAATAAAAAGAGATGGTGCATTTAGAGGCAGGGACCCATTAAGAGTAAGTAAGGAATAATCACTACTGTATTGCTTTTATGCCCCATTAACTAATTGAACGGTTTTCAGAGACGCAGAAACTTGTCCCGCAGGAGTTCTTTTACATACAGGCAAATCTATCGAAATCATGCAGGCGTATTTGAGGACCTTCCATTACCACAGGATTGAGCTGTAATCGAACCCGCCCATATGAGCTCAGAAGACCAGCACAGTACAACCTGAGTCATTCAGCCCAGCAAACAGATAAATATTAACCCCGCAATTTTTTTCTAACACTTTCATTATTTCTTCACAATATTATGGCTCATCATCATCATCATCATCATCATCATCATCATCATCATCATCCAACGTCTGTCTTAAACGCGAATCAAGTTCTCATATACTATAAATATACCGTATCGCTATAGCCATGCTTAATTTTGAAGTATTTTGTTTCTGTTCCATGGTAGTGACTTTAATGCATGGGTAAGCCAGATTACCAAGAAATCTGACGAAAAAAAAAAAAAAACCCCAACAAATTGTGTCAAAAGTCTTTCATTTAAATAATTTCACTCTTTAATAAATTTCCGCAGTTCTATCCCTTCAGGCAAGCAACTCAATGTTGAAAAAATCCTAGGGATATGAGCTACGAATTTGAGGTAAATAATATATAAAAATCTATGAGAATATATTCTTTATCTATCCCTAAAATTTACAACCCTTTTCTTCGTCATCGTTATCCGGTCGATTAGATTAGCAGTTTGCCTTTTTCTACCACTACGAACGCTAGTGAGAGTCAACGCAGAGTTTCCCTTGAGCCCTTATAACTACATTCGGTGTGGACATTTAACGCCTGAGAGTATTGAACCAAGGACACATTACAGAAATAATTATGTAAATAAGTTAATTTGGCTAGGATTTGAATCGAAATGAAAGCGAGTAAAGAGACGGTTTTCCGGAACTGCGTTTAGCCCAGAAGTTTTTCCAAATTTGTGATTTTTTTTATTTTGATACAGCTGTCCAAGAATCACAATTTGAAATCTTTCAACTTTCCGTACAATTGAAGAAATTGGTTAAATTTCCTTTTTTCTCTGCTAAGAAATATTTTCAACATTATAATATATCAGTTATGATGTAACAAATTAGCGTCTCTCTCTCTCTCAAAGACATGATATCGATATAAATGACATATAAGAAAATTAATGATGTAGTTTTAAGAAATTATTAACCAAACGTGGCTGCATAGCTAGTTGCAAATGCAATATTGTAGAGCCGCCTAGTTAATTCACGGAGGCTGGCAGAGTGAACACTGTAAGGTTTCGCTCTATAACAAAGATCTATTTGTGTGTCTATGCAATTCCGGTCAGACAAATAACAATGGAAAACCAATGAAATGAAACACAGCGAGCAAGTGTCACGTGAGGTTTGAACTCTTCTGGAAGAGTAAAGCAACGTAGGTTTTGTTTCCTCTGAAGTTTCTAAACAGGTGAAGGGGGAGGTGTTTTGTATAAGACATCTGCACATTCCTCACCTTGACAAGCCTGTTTCTCAGTCGACCGTTGTGAATACATCGTCTATTAGCTCTATCAGAGCGCTATTCACGTTATTTTAAATATGGCACAACACCTAATCTCCACGAGGATATTTAATTGAATATTTTCAATTTATTTATACTATTTATTTTATTCGTTTTCTCTCAGACTCAGCGAAGGATCCCACCTCTACCGCCACAAGGGTCCTAGGGGGTGAGACCTTTGGTTGGGGATACAACCAGGAAAGAGGACCAGTACATCGCCCAGGCATTCTCACCTGCTATTATAAACAGGGTCTTGTTGGGGATGGGAAGATAGGGATAGAGAAGGAAGACGAAAGGAAGCGGCCGTGGCCTTGAGTTAGGTATCATCCCGGCATTTTCCTGGAGAAGAAGTGGGAAATCATTTCGAGAATGGCTAAGGTGGGAATCGAGTCCCATATACTCAGTTAACCTCCCGAGACTGAGTAGACACCATTACAGCCCTCGTACTACTTTTTCAAATTTCATGGCAGAGCCGGGAATCAATCCCGCGGCTATGGGGTGGCATATAATCACACCAACCACTACACCACAGAGGCGGACATGTTTTTGAATTTAATGGCATATGCATATGGAGACGATAACAAGGTCTAGTGTATAGGAAAGTACGAAGAATATATCTGTTATTTGATCTTGTTACATTGCATTAATACTAGCAAAACTTCCCTCATTACAACGAAACAAGTATAGCTTCACTGTGTAACCTCTCATGGTAACTGCAGCAGCGGGACGGGACGAATTCTGAACTTACAAACAAGATAAAATAGCAGTTATTGCTTCAATTTGAAGGACATTTAATACTAATCTGAATACTATTATAGCTTAGTGAAGCACAGATTGATTTGCTTCGTCCTAGTTCACTCACTGCTTAGATCACAGAAACCCAATCATACTCAAATGTGACCGGGCGAGTTGGCCGTGCGCGTAGAGGCGCGCGGCTGTGAGCTTGCATCCGGGAGATAGTAGGTTCGAATCCCACTATCGGCAGCCCTGAAGATGGTTTTCCGTGGTTTCCCATCTTCACACCAGGCAAATGCTGGGGCTGTACCTTAATTAAGGCCACGGCCGCTTCCTTCCAACTCCTAGGCCTTTCCTATCCACTCGTCGCCATAAGACCTATCTGTGTCGGTGCGACGTAAAGCCCCTAGCAAAAAAAAAAAAAACTCAAATGTGCGAACTTCTCAAGTGTCCACGAGGTGCAGTCTATTGAAATGTATGCCTTTCCAAATGTATATTTTAGTTTTTGTGAATAGATTTACATTTTATTCCAATAAATATTGAATCACATTTTACTATCATATTATGAAAAAACTACATAGTAATGATTATAATAAATTAATGCTCTCTCCCAAACTCCAAATCATTCACATGTCGAATTCGTAATTAAATCATTGTGTCTGTAAAAACTGACGAAAAATTTAACATTTTACCTTTTGTTTTATTGTCTTATATACAATTAATCTCTTTTGTTTGTGTTCTTGGTCGGCAAATGGGGGATGTGCTTTTTTTTTAAAATCATGAGAAGGTGAGCGCGTCTACTCAGCGTGCGCCTCATCTGCATTCGCTTCGAATATTTCAAAGCCCTGTGTTTGAATTTAGCTTCTATAGCGTAATTTGGAAGTCACTATGTTTGTGTTAGTCAGTCTTAAGAACAAGTGAAAGTACAATTACGCAAGCGAACAACACAAGGAGTTGATGTTACGTCATGCAATATCGTGTTTATTTAAGATTTCTAGCTCTAGAAGGTACAAATCACTAAATTTAGAGAGTCAGAAGTTCTTCAACCTATTATTTAGTGATATAAGTGTTAATCTTCCTGTAATTATTTATATATTGATTATTTAATGAAATTTTCTTGGAGTTCATGGAACCCACATTATTACATGTATAGTAAGTATAAGGCCAATAATTTTTGTGTATAGGAGGGAGTATTTAGAAATATAAAAGCCTACCCGTTGCAGATCAGCAAACAGACAGATGTCTATGAATACTGAATTTTTACGACCGCATTGTAATCGAAACCGAATTTCAACCTATTAGGTCGTGTTACGTACATGAAATAAGTATTGAAGAGATGTTAAGTACAGAACAAAAATGGCCAACCGGACACCAGTGGGATCCAAACCCACAACCTCCCAATTTCGCGTCGGTTGTGGGTTTGGATCCTACTGGCGTCCGGTTGGCCATTTGTGTTCTGTACTTAACATCTCTTCAACAAGTACTAAATGTACGTAACACGACCTAATAGGTTTAAAGTCGGTTTTGAAGACAAATGTGTCTATTTTGAAGGCCTTCAACTTTAGTATAACGCCCACCCGAAGTGACTTGGGATTACTGAAGATAAAATGCTCTTCTACAAGAGGCATCTGGAAAATACTCCAGCCTAACTAAGAACCAGAAACGGTATCTTCCGTAAGTTATGTGGCACTACATGGGGTTCCTCCGCCTACACACTGCGCATCTCTGCACTAGGATTGATCTATTCAGTGGCAGAATGTTGTTCCCTAGTTTGGCTAAACAGTTCTCACACAAGAAAAGTTGACACTCAGATCAACAGCACAATTATCAACACCCACCTTCTGGTTACCAATTTTGAGTCATATACCTCCTCCACATCTGCGGCGGATGAACGCTCTTCTTTAGGAGTACAAGAAAATTTTAGACAACCCTAAGCTTCCGATGAATAATGACATGGATGATTCACAAGAACAGCGACTAGTATCTAGATATCCACCAATGATCACTGGTAAGGAATTCACTGTGACAAACTTCAAACTTGTTAATTCCTGGAAGCAAAGCTGGCATGAAAACTGCCCTTAAAGATGTCAGACTCTACCCTGATCACGAGGAAACCTCCTGCATTTGAACAGTCGTCCAGAATTTGGTCTGCTTAAATAGAATACGGACCAAACATGGCAGGTGCACCGATGCTCTCCATAAGTGGGATAAACTACAATCTCCAAAATGTGACTGTGGAGTTGACAGGCAGACCATTGTACAGGACTGCAAAACCAGGTCCTATAATGGGAACTACACCAACTTCCTAACACAACTATTGATCTCATATAATATGTCACCAATTTAGATATATTAGCGCAATTTTATAACAAAAATACTCTGTAACTCGAATTTTGTGCAACATAAACTGTCCAATACGGCATTTATGGTTTGTGAGGAACAGTTAACATGTAAAGAATGGTTGGCAGTGACGTTGGGAGCTAATATGATGTGAACCGATCTAGTGATCGGAAAATCGGCGAAGCCTCGCTGTTTCTCCGGTGCGAATTAACTCTTTCCGGTCTAGCTCGCAGCGGCCGAAATTACGATCAGGACGCGCTGTGGGCATAGCCCGTAGTAAGGTTTGACAATTCGCTAAAAATCGCGAACGAGCTATGCACGCATTCTAGTGGTTACATCGTGTTTCCTAATGTATTAGTTACGCGAGTATTTAAGCAGATGGCAGTATTATATCTCTAAGTCAGAGAATTTACGATATATTTGAACAGCATGCATCAGTAGATGTTGTCACTCAGTGAGCTCTAAGACATGGCTTCCCGCGGCAAACATGTGCTTGACGAAAGTGATATTTTCGATATTTTACGATATATTATAAGTTTATGCGCAAATGAACATATTATTGACATATGAATTCGAAACAACTTCTTGCATTTCATTATGATTGGAGTTCGTTTTACGGCCTAGCTCATGTTCCCGCGTATTTCATATTTGCGTGAATACGTAAAGATTGTCTACATATTAGTAAAGTTGTCTGTTTAGAAGACTGTATTTTCTCTTTCTCAGAAGTCTTCTGTGGCAAATGGAACAATATTTTTACATTTGGGTAACTTTTAACAAAATTTATCAATTAAAATAAAATTTCGTAAGAGCACCCATTTTCAATATTGTAATTTTTACTATTACTATTATTATTATTATTATTATTATTATTATTATTATTATTATTATTGAAAAATTATTATTTTTATATCGTACTCATTATTGTTGTTGTTTTGTAATTGCAATGCACATTTTATATTAGCGAAATAGGGTAAATATTACTGTATTTCAGAAAAATGTACTTGCTTCGTTACCCGTCAGACCTTTCCTCCATTCGCAAAACATGGTATAATATATAAACAACTTTAAAATCTCAAGTGATAGTTGACATGATACAAAGAGCGCTTTAGAAAAGTAGATGCTCAAACAAGCACAAAGAAAAAAGAATCATGTCAATATCTCCTACAGGTACAGAGATATAATATTTTAAAGATCCTTAAAAATGTCCAGTCCAGAACGTTTGTTAGGGATATTAAGGCCCAGACTGGAATGGGTTAATTACCGGTCACGTACGAAAGCAACCTCCGAAGTCGCGGATGACAAGCTCCATTTACGAACCTCGGCTGCGTGGTGAAGGGAGGAAAGGTTAACAGTAACAAACAGAAAAGACTAAAGGATCTTTTCCAAAGGTGTCAACGGAGGTAAGTTTCTTGTTTCTTCTAAAAATTTACTATAATAAGGGTAATAATTAAACTGATGCCGTAAAATAGAAGTTGTTTGTATAGTTTTGTTAAAAGTAATGCATTCAGTATAAGCCTATAGATAAATATGATTTAATTATGCGTTATACATGCTCAAAAACGGTATTCTCTGTATCTAGAAATTTCGATAACTCTAAATAAAATTTATCTCTCGAGGTGATTTGAGATATCGAGGCTCCACTGTAATGAAATAAAAAATATATGTCGTAAATATAATGGAATAAGAAATTAATTATATAACTTTAAAATTCATTAGAACTAAAAAATGCTTGTGCTCCGGGGAGTTTTTGGGTATGAGAGGAAGTACCTAGGCCCTTTATTTCTGTGATAAGTTGTATGAAAACTGTGACCAAAATGACTCATAGTATAGCGTGATTGAACTCGTAATATAAGTGAATATGGATAGTTTAGTGTGATAGTGATTTAGTGTGCAAGATGTATGAGACAGGAGAAGTCCCATCCGATTTTCGGCAGAATGTTGTTATACCTATTCCCAAGAAAGCTGGTGCTGACAGGTGTGAAAACTACCGCACCATTAGTTTAGTATCTCATGCCTGCAAAATTTTAACACGTATTATTTACAGAAGAATGGAAAAACAAGTTGAAGCTGAGTTGGGGGAAGATCAATTTGGCTTCAGAAGAAATGTAGGAACACGTGAAGCAATCCTGACTTTACGTCTGATCTTAGAGGATCGAATCAAGAAGGACAAGCCCACGTACATGGCATTCGTAGATCTAGAAAAGGCATTCGATAATGTTGATTGGACCAAGCTATTTATGATTCTGAAGATGATAGGGATCAGATACCGAGAACGAAGAATTATCTACAACCTGTATAAAAATCAGTCTGCAGTGATAAGAATCGAGGGCTTTGAAAAAGAAGCAGCAATCCAGAAAGGAGTGAGGCAAGGCTGCAGTTTGTCCCCTCTCCTTTTCAATGTTTACATAGAACAGGCAGTAAAGGAAATCAAAGAGAAATTTGGAAAGGGAATCACAGTCCAAGGAGAGGAAATCAAAACCTTGAGATTTGCCGATGATATTGTTATTTTATCTGAGACTGCAGAAGATCTCGAGAAGTTGCTGAATGGTATGGATGAAGTCTTAGGTAAGGAGTACAAGATGAAAATAAATAAGTCCAAAACAAAAGTAATGGAGTGCAGTCGAACGAAGGCAGGTGATATAGGAAATATTAGATTAGGAAACGAAGTCTTAAAGGAAGTAGATGAAAATTGTTACTTGGGTAGTAAAATAACTAACGATGGCAGAAGTAAGGAGGACATAAAATGCAGACTAGCACAAGCAAGGAAGAGCTTTCTTAAGAAAAGAAATTTGCTCACTTCAAACATTGATATCGGAATTAGAAAGATGTTTTTGAAGACTTTTGTGTGGAGCGTGGCATTGTATGGAAGTGAAACATGGACGATAACTAGCTCAGAAAGAAAGAGAATAGAAGCTTTTGAAATGTGGTGTTATAGAAGAATGCTGAAGGTGAGATGGATAGATCGAATCACGAATGAAGAGATACTGAATCGAATTGGTGAGAGGAGATCGATTTGGCTAAATTTGACGAGAAGAAGAGATAGAATGATAGGACACATCTTAAGACACCCAGGACTTGTTCAGTTGGTTTTTGAAGGAAGTGTAGGTGGCAAGAACGGTAGGGGTAGACCAAGGTATGAATATGACAAACAGATTAGAGCAGATGTAGGATGCAATAGTTACGTAGAAATGAAAAGGTTAGCACAGGATAGGGTGGCATGGAGAGCTGCATCAAACCAGTCTATGGACTGATGACTCAAACAACAACATGGATAGAAAATGAGTGTGAAGACTGGGAAGATTCTCTGTGTGCGAATTCTGTAGCACAGGAACGACATTCAGGTAATGGCAACTCTCAGACGGGAAAGACGAAATAGGAGAAATTACACCACGATTGGCACCATCAATGATTGAGTAGACAGCACCATGAACATAAGAGGAAAACAGATTGGTTGTGTAACCTAATGGTGACCTTCTCTTGCAGGTGCCATGCCGCACACTTCAAAAGTATGACAGTCAATACATTGTACTTACTGCTGGAAGAAGACTCCATTAGGGCCAGGGAAGGACACGCTGCTACCTGCTACTCCAACGGCGTGCCCTAGTGCCGCGTGGAGAACGCAGAGGAAGACAATGGTGTTCTTGATGACGAAGGTCTGCATCTTGTACTTGAGTGTGAACGGCACTGAGCAGCGTGCTGGGTTATATAGACTCATGTCTGTAACGAGGCGGGAATTCCTATGAAGTAACCTTGAACATGGGATTACGTAGTTGTCGGTCACGTCTCCCTGACACGGAGTAAGTGAGCTTGAAATATTACTAATTCACTCGAGGACGTACACAAACCAAGCATGCAGAGGAGGATCGTTCATTAGAAAATAAATATCCCACCTGGAATAAGCTTCACTAGGAGGAAAACGAGTGTAATAACAGGAAGCCAGCCCCGCAGTATAAGTGTAGAAAGTCCCTTCGTTACCCGGAGTACCTTGGTTTGAATCCCCCTGTCTTATATGGATCTGCACTCAACATATGTGAAGAAAACTAAGGAGTTTTTAAAGAGTATGCTTTACGTCGCACCGATACAGATAGGTCTTATGGCGACGATGGGAAAGTAAAGTCTAGGAGCTGGAAGGAATGGTCTTTGGTCGTAATTAAGGTAAAGCCGCAGCATTTGCCTGGTGTGAAAAATGGAAACCACGGAAAACCATCTTCAGGGTTACCGACAGTGTGGTTCGAATCCGCTATCTTCCGGATGCAAGCTCACAAGCGCAGGGCCATCTTGCCTGCTTCAATCATTTTTTCTATTTTCATCAGCATTATTATTATTATTACTATTATTATCTGCATAAATAATATAGCTCTGATTAATGTTATTATCACCTATAAAGGTATTGTATTTCACCTCCGTACAGGCCATGAAGGCCCTTGGAGGAGTGGAAGGTAAAGGCTTCCTCCATTGTTAACCTCGGCACATGATGGGGTAGAGTGGTTAGCTCTACTCCTGGCCGCCTTTGACCCCAGGAATTAACCTGGTACTCATTTTTGGTGTAGGCTGAGTGAACCTCCGGGCCATATGCACCTCCTGAAGTGGAAATCTCGTTTCTTGAATTTTACGACTTCCTGACGGGGATTCGAACCCACGGGCGAATCGAGCACGCCTTTACCGCCTCGGCCAGGCAGCCCCTCACCTATAAAGGTGGTCTATATAAATGTGTGATAAAATCTGTTGATTATTATTATTATAATGTATTCCGTTTATCGTCCAGGGTTGGTTTCTGTCAGGACTCAGCGAGAGATTCGCCTCTACCGCCTAAAGAGAAGTTTCCTGAAGCGAGAGACATTGGCTCGGGCATACAACTTGGGGAAAAGACCAGTATCCCACCCAGACGGTCTCACTAGCTATGCTGAACAGGGACCTTGCGAGGGATAGGAAGATTGGGATGGATAGGCAAAGAACAGGGATGGAAGTGGCCGTGACCTTAAGTTAGGTACCATCCCGGGATTTGCCTAGAAAAGAAGTGGGGAAACCACGGGAAAACCACTTCGAGGATGCCTGAGGTGGGAATCGAACTCTCCCCTACTCAGTTGATCTCCCGAGGCTGAGTGGACCCCGTTCCAGCCCTCGTACCACTTTTAAAATTTCGTGGCAGAGTTGGAAAATGAACACAGGCCTCCGGGAGTTGTGTCTAATCACACTACATAGGCGACTTCTAATCTGTTTATGTGGATTATAATTAGGGACGTTTGTAGCGTGTTGTGTGTCAGATCTATTGAATTAAATTAAAACATTATTTTGTAAGCACAAGAAACTTGATACTCTTAGTATTTTAACGTCGTACTGTCACAGATAGGTTTTCGGGGCAACGGGATGGGGATGAATTAGGACTGCGAAAACGCGACCGTGACCTTAATTAAGATACAGTCGAAGGATTTCTTGTTGTTAAATGGTGAACCACGGGATACCATATCCAGGGCTGCCTATGGTAGGTTCGAACCCACTACCTCCCAAATGCAAGCTAACATGTACATCGCCCGTACCACGCAGCTAGCTCACTCGGTGAAATATGATTTTCTATAAATGTATGTTACAGGATGAAAGGAATTCCAACAAGAACCGCTTATAGCACTGATCTAGCAGAAGGTTTCCCCCGGACTCGCTAACCTGATTCACACATTCTGAAGGTCAAACCTGATTCCACGCTATGATGACGTGATTTGCCCTGGAGTGGAACTCGGGCAAACATCGCAGCGTATGAATCATATTACAGACGGGTTTATGCTAGTGGACTTCCCGATACTGCTATAAACGACGACAGAACCTTCTTTCTTTCTTAATCTGTTTACCCTCCACAGTCGGTTTTTCCCTCGGACTCAGCGAGGGATCCCACCTCTACTGCCTCAAAGGCAGTGTCCTGGAGCGTGAGACATTGGGTCGGGGGATACAACTGGGGAGAATGACCAGTACCTCTCCCAGGTGGCCTCACCTGCTAGGCTCAACAGGGACCTTGGTGGGGGATGGGAAGATTGGAAAGAATAGGCAAGGAAGAGGGAAGGAAGCGGCCGTGGCCTTAAGTTAGGTACCATCCCGGCATTTGGCTGGAGGAGAAGTGGGAAACCACGGAAAACCACTTCCAGGATGGCTGATGTGGGAATGGAACCCACCTCTACTCAGTTGACCTCCCGAGGCTGAGTGGACCCTGTTCCAGCCCTCGTACCACTTTTCAAATTTCGTTGCAGAGCTGGGAATCGAACCCGGACCTCCGGAGGTGGCAGTTAATAACCTTGCACCCTAAGCACTACAGCCTTTGGAGGTCCTTGGCTTACCAAGCGACCGCTGCTCAGCTGGAAATCCTGCAGATTACGAGGTGTCATGTGGTCAGCACGACGAATCTTCTCGGCCGTTATTCTTAGCCTTATAGACCTGGGCTGCCATCTCACCGTCAGGTAGCTCCTCAATTGTAATCACGCAGGTTGAGTGGACCTCGAACCAGCCCTCAAATCCTTGACTTGTTCGGGTAAGAGCCAGGCATGCTACTCCTATAGCACAGGGCCGGCACAAATTCATAATACCTTAAATAAATCAGATGCCTTAATACCTTAATACTACGATTTACACTGTATTGGGAGTTAAATTAAAACATGACACCATAACATAGAATTGTACACATAATTTACAGAATGCTGGAGTCTAATCTTGAAGCATCTTACAGTTTTGCGAAAAGGCTCTAAGACTGCTGCACGTAATGTATTCCAGTAATCAGTTCCCAGATTTACGATTTGTTCTGGGTGATTTCTGACAAGAGAGTAGCGTTACAAAAATGTTAAAAAGTTTGTACTGGGAAGACTTGAGAGAAAGGAGACGAGCTGCTCGACTTCCCAGCTGTCAATGGAGGGATGGCGTGGAATGACATTAGTGGACGAATAAGTCTTAGTGGTGCCTTCAAAGGTAGGAAAAATAAAAATATGAGGATGAATTTGGAATTCAAGAGGACAAATGGAGAAAATATTCGTTTACAAGAAGGCGAGTTAGGGATTGGAATAACTTACGAAGGGACATGTTCAATAAATTTCCAATTTCTTTGCAATCATTTAAGATTAACATACACCCAAGTAGCGAATCTGCCACCTGGGCGACTGCGCCAAATGCAGATCAGTATTGATTGATTGATTGATTGATTGATTGATTGATTGATTGATTGATTGATTGAAACGCGACATATTTACTTGTGTGTGTTGGTTTTCCTGGCGTAATGGCTAACGTGCCATACCGGAGAGTATTCGAATTTAGATGCCTGCAATCACATTTTCTTTGCTTTCTCCCTACAAAGCTAGATGCTTACTTTTATTTTTATTACAGCTGCTCGTTTGTACGAATCAACTTCAGAGATGCTCTCAACCAACATTTCTGCTCTTGGAGAATAAGGTTAACTCCAGTGAACGTAAACCAAACAACTCCGCGTATTGAAGTGTTGTTAAAATAAAATTGTACATCCTTCATTGAAAATAACTGAATGGGAATTCATTCCCAATGTATTCACTAAAAGATTTTGGCACCTCGTTAGATGATACTTGGTACAACTTTGATAACACAGTGCACATGCACAGCTGTCACTCGGGTTGTGGAATATTCTGAGGGAACATTTCTTATGGTGGAAACCATGAATGGTGAATATGCCTTTGATTTTGCAATTTATTTGATTAATGCCTGATTGAGGTTAAATGATTTCCAGAACTGGGCGATAAAGAGAAGACTCTAGCGCCATCCACTTAGCCTATGATTTCCATTTCATCCAACTGGTATTGCTGTTGATAGAATGGGATGGCTAGTTCGTTTGTTGTTTCCATTTCCTCACATATCTCATTGGGTTGTGTTTCGGATGTCTCGAATCTGATCGTCTGATCTATTATAAAGCACTTCCAGTGGTCTTTGAAGGCTACCATGTCAATTCGACGAGTGCTGCCTCGAAAAAAAGACCGTGAACCTCCTTGAAGACTGTAAAGCTTGAGTCACTTAACGCTTCAGCAATGACAGATCGTATTTTATGGTGCCTAGTATTTCGTAGAGCTTCTCCATGCGAAGAATGTTAATCTGCAATAAATAAGAAAACGATAATTCTTAAATGACTGATCCAAATAGAGCCCGGCATTCAGTGGGCAGACTGATATGTAATAACAGTTTCTGGCTCAGTGAGGAAAGTAACGGGAAACTACCTCACACCTCACTTCCCTAGTATACCTCTTCAGTGACACCTAAGCTATCTATGGCAGCATTTGGCGGAGCTGTGGAGGATCAAACCAGTCTTCGGGCTGAATACACAACATACATATATCACATATGTGTATTCGATTTGTTTTATATCTATACCCTTGTAATTAAAACTCCAGATTTTCCATAGATAACTTCTGGATATGTCTTTATGTTAGCATACATAATACTTGTTTCTAACCAAAGTGCTGACCACAGAGGAAGGAAGAAAGCAACGGCTGTTGTCATCGTCATCATAGTCACTTGACCTCTGGTTTTATGTGAAATTTTAACCGCAGAAATGTGAATTCTCATTTCATGAATGACACAAGTGCATAGGCCAAGATTTGAACCACCGAGCTCGATAGCTGCAGTCGTTTAAGTGCGGCCAGTATCCAGTATTCGGGAGATAGTAGGTTCGAACCCCACTGTCGGCAGCCCTGAAAATGGTTTTCCGTGGTTTCCCATTTTCACACCAGGCAAATGCTGGGGTTGTACCTGAATTAAGGCCACGGCCGCTTCCTTCCCATTCCTAGCCCTTCCCTGTCCCATCGTCGCCATAAGACCTATCTGTGTCGATGCGACGTAAAGCAACTAGCATAATGTCCGTCTCTGTGGTGTAGTGGTTAGTGTGATTAGCTGCCACCCTTTGGAGGCAGGAAATCGATTTCAGGCTCTGGCACGTAATTTGAAAAATGGTACGAGGGAAGCAACGGCGTGCACTAAGCCTCGGGAGGTCACCTGAGTTCAGGAGGGTTCGTTACCTACCTCAGTCATCCTCGAAGTGGATTTCAGTGGTTTCCCACTTCTCCTCCAGGCAATTTCCGAGATGGTACCTAACTTAAGGCCACGGCCGGTTCCTTCCTTCTTCTTGTCTCTCCCTTACGATTTTCCCATCTCTCGCTGAGTTCGAGGGAAGAAACCAACCCTGTAGGTTGAGCGGATTAAAAAGGAAAGAACGAAAGAAGGAAAGAAAGAAAGAAAAGAAGGAAAATATAATAATAATATTTTTAATTCCCACTAAGTGCTTTATCACTATTCGGAGACTCCGAGGTGCCAGAATTTGGTTCCGCAGGAGTTCTTCTCTTTACTAGGAAATCTACCGGCACGAAGCTGACGTATCTGAGTACCTTCAGATACCACCGGACTTGCCAAGTTGGGCTCAGAAGGCCAATGTTCTCCCGTCTGAGCCACTCAGTCAGCGGTTAGTGATTTCAAAAATTCCTCAAAAGTACGATAATTTTTTGTTTACTTACGGCTGAAAGAATATTTCATCCTGCCCCGGTAACAGCGGAGGTTCAAGAATGTCGTCCACTTGAGCTTGTCCTAGGCTGAGGACGAGGCAGACAAGAGCACAGTGTTTCATGTATGACTGCATGGCGTGAAGTGTGTCACTTTGAAGTACGTATAGCAACCATTTAACAGCATTTTACTGATATACGACAAGGACTCAGCCTTGTACGCATTAGAACGGATATCACAAGACTGATACCGTTCCATGTCCATTATGTGCTATTGTAAAGTCCCGAGGTATTGGGTTATTACTATTATACCCAAAACATACAGGAAAATATGGACGTAAGAATCACAAAATAGACACTAAAATGAAAGAAAACATAGGCAGTAAACACCAACGAGAATATACCATATCTTTAACATTTAAAATTACTTGGCATATGCGAATCATGACACTTCGTTCTCAGCTAAAGGTTTTACGCGAAGAGACAGGTAGTCATCAAAATCAGGAAAAGGTAAAAGTAATCAAAATTATTAATAATGCAACTGAGGACAATGTTTACGTCAACAGGACCCTTCAAATGAATCTTAGTCAACACATGTTACAATGGACAACCAAATATTGTTCCATATTTTGAAAAGTAAAACTTTGCCTCTTGTAGGCTAATACATTGTTAAATTTGAGAAAATTACCTTTTCGCTTCACATGAGGTCAGGGGATAGTGTAAGATTAGCTAGCTCTGCTTGGGTGAAATCTGGTGATGGTGCTACGCGTTTCCCTTCGACAACAGCAGCAATGGCCAAAGCATCCTTCCAGCAGCGATTCCTCTGCATTATACATTATTATTTGGCACTGATCTCATCTCTTATCGCTCCACTAAAGTTAGCAGTGATCTCCTCCACCTCACGAACAAGAGGTAATTCTCTCTCTTCCAGCTGCTTTGTATTTTGGAAGCTAGTTGTTCATACTTGAAGGAAATGTGCGTGAGACCGCTGAAGATCTTGGGGGTTAGCCAGTGCAGGGTGCAGATTCAAGGCCAGCTCGCACCAAGCACAATTAGTGGACAGAAAGAACGCTATTGTCCTTTAATCACATTTAAGTGCCTGTAACTACCTGCAAGGAATGCACACTTTGAGCACCTATCTGGTAAAGAAAACTAACAAAATAGTGAAGAGTGGGAAAAACGACATAAAAAAGTAATATCTGTCGTTTTAAGAACTTAACACGCAAATATATTCAAAATAGGCATTAATGTACTAACTAGTCATTTATTGATGCTTAAACAGATTTTAGACTTATGAGCCTACAATTTTGAGCTTAGGATAAAGATACGCATTTATGACGAAATCCTCTCCTTATTCATGATTAAGCTCTAAACTTGATAGTTTCATTCAAGTTTCAAACATGTCTGTGGGTACAATAGAACACACAGACAAGAACAGATTAATGGATATATTTTTGGGCTTGAAAAATGAGAGAACGACTACAGATTCTTTGTTTGCTCTCCACTTAGGATATGTAGGGTAATGCAACCTTCATTCCAACCCCAGGAGAGATAAGGAGTTCTGATAATTCGAATGAAATAAGCAGCATCAAAATTTATGTCCAACAAAATGGTTGCTGATTTAGCACACATTTTCATGGCCATAATAAAATTCGTAAGTTACGTATTAAGAGAAAAATTTCTTCCCCTTCTGTGACGTAATCGTGTGCTTTGCTGTGACCTAGACGAAGAGCCATCTTTACCTACTGCGCGGTAGCAGGTTTACCCGCATCACTGTGTGTTGGCATGGGCAATGAGTACGACAACTGAGCATCTTATTGAAGAAGTATTATTTGATTTGTCGCATCCTGATTATAAAAACATAAGAAAGAATGACTAAGTCTGGGAACAAGTAGGCCCTCAATTTGTTCATCGAATTCCTATTATATAATATATAATGCGTAGTTATATGTAAAATCACTTTAACGGATCCATTACACACGCTAATTAGATACGTAAACTAGATAAGTTACTTAAACACTGCAATAGTTTTTTCTTCGCATTTACGTTCTGGGAACAAACAAAATTTCTTAATATACAAATATTGCTCTTGTAAATAAGTCTGTCATGTTCAGAAAAGAAGACTACAATAAATAAGAATGTAAATAAAACCTTTTACATATTAAAAACTGTAACAAATCTATCACGTATCTGAGCAAATTAATCGATAGTCTCCTTCCTTCTAGTTTTAGGTTTCCAAGCGCCTCAACTACTGCTTCTTCATGTTATAGTACATGTTCGAGCATCACACCGGAGTTTGTTGAACGCAAGTAATTAAGCAGAATGCCTTTACAATAGATGTAGTTGTTTCCACTTTCACCGGGATTGGCCTAAGGTATGTCCTCCTCCTCATCATCAACTACCGCCAAAATTAACGCTTCTTCCAGATGTTGTCCCTACACGAATTTTCAAACTGGTCGCTACCACCGCATTGTTTGGTGTGAAAAAGCCACCAAGCCCGCCACCGCAATCGCTCTGGTGTGTGGGTGCCTTATAGATGGCAGTGTTCTGCTAATAACGTGAGGAAAAAGGTGACGAACACTGGTTGCCTGGTTACCAGACTGTCTACTTTCTGTCGACGCTGAATTGGAGATGGTAATATACCAGATAGACTCCCATATTCATCATAAAACCCCTGCATACCGTGAAAGGCATATTAAAGGGCTAATTTACAGGGGTTCTCTATTTACAAGGGGGGTTAGGTGACTGGGCTTTCAATAGAAACTTATGGTTGAACACAAAATGTCTTATTATCAGAACACACTTCATGAAATGCAGATTCTGATCCTGATTTCCAAACTTCAGTCCGAATATTGTATTAGCCGGCATCCTGCGAACATGAAACGTGACTCCATTTTATTGGTATTTCCGTCCAGTGTGATAGCAGCATTTGCTAGTTGCTAATTAGCATGCATTTTTTCATTGGTTATTCAATTTAAGGATAAACTCCTTGCTTAATTAGTTGACTTCTTTTTCTAATGGAATTGAAGGTCTCTTAAATGTCAGCAATCATCATGGTGTCATCTGCATAACTGATGTTAAATTGAGCAACCTGCATGGTAATTCAAATCCTAGAAATATACGTCAGTGCTTTTTTAGAGCTTTTCATTTTGCGATGAAATTGAATTAAATAGAGTTATCAAGTTATCAGCTGTGAATGACTCTTCCCCTGTTTAAATGATGTGTTACTGCAACTTGACCACATGTAAACATGATACGGAGGTCGAGATTGCATGAAGACATAGAGTATCACTTCAGATAAACTTCTAGGAACATAATTACCGAAAGTGATATTCCAGAAGATAAAGGAAAGCCGCCTAGATAACAGGAACAAAGTCGCACTTTAATGACCTCGGTCGAAAGATAAACACAATGCTTGTACGTTTCCTTAAATTGTAATCAATATAACGTCTTTTAGTGGACATAAAGCTTTCCTGTAATTCTATAAACTCGTCATTAATAATAATAATAATAATAATAATAATAATAATAATAATAATAATGATAATAATAATAATCTAAACCATTCAGAATAAATTCATGTGCAAGACAAGGTGATTGTTTATCTCCACTCCTCCTGAACTGGGTCACGGACGAAATAGTAAGAATTTGGAATAAAAACTGAATGAACACAAGCTATCGCCATTAACTGGGAAGGACAGTGTTGGAATAAACTGCCTTGTATTTGAAGATGACTTCGCTGGAATTGTAACTTTCAGAAAACCTGACAAATGCAGTAATACAAGCCAATCTCTTTGAAGAGAACAGGTTTAAGAATTTCTGTCGAAGACAACAACAATAAAGTTATGAAAATGTAAGGACTGCTCCATAATTTCTTCTTCTGCTTTCTTAATTCGTTTACCCCCGCGGTTGGTTTAACCCCCGCACTCAGCGAGGTATCCCACCTCTATCGCCCCAGTGTCGCGGAGCGTGATACGTTAGTCGGGGGCCATTACCTCGCCCAGGTGGACTCACGTGCTATGCTAAACAGGAGCCTTGTGGGGGAATGGGAAGATTGGAAGCGATGGACACGGAAGAGAGAAAGAAACGGCCGTGGCCTTAACTTATGTACCATCCAGGCATTTGCCTGCGGGATAAGTGGAAAACCATGGAAAACCACTTCCAGGATGGCTGAGGAACGAATCGAGCCACGCTTTACTCATTTGACGTCCCGAGACTGACTGGACCTCGTTCCAGCCCTCGTACCACTTTTCGAATTTCTTAGCAGAGCTGGGTATCGGGCTTGAGCCTCCGGGGGTGGCAGCTGATCACACTAACCGCTACATCACAGAGGCGAACTTGAGTTCTTTTCCCAGGTTGAAACTAGGTTGTCCTTTTAACTACCTTATCCACAGATTGCCGGCTTTTCGAACACATATGTTTCTTTTCAAGGCGACTTCTTACCCCTACTCCCCAAAAGACTGTCACGGATCAAGTTTTCCTGGTTTGTCCTTCTGGTGTTGGTGTTCTTTCGAAGTTTTCGAGGGTTTGCACGTCCACATTTGCCTTATAAGATTTTTCTTACGAACGCTTGTATAAAATTGTAATTGTCATTCAAGAACATGTGACCGAACATGTAACATCACTTGATCTAGGAACAGAAGTGTAGAAATTAATTTCAGGAAGAGGATTTAATAAAAGAAAAGTACAACCAATGTACGAAAATTATCGCCGCATTATCACGACACTGGTGTGGAGAAGAGAGGCGTTTTGGAGCGAAACTGGAGTACCACAAGGAAGTGTGCTGTAACCACTGTTATTCATATAATATTGTGTTGTGGGGAACAAACACAGGGGAAGTCGAAGGGCAGCTCGACGTGTTGAGTGATATCATTGAGTGAAAATGAGCGTGGAAATGAGTAGGACCAGAGGCCAAAGGGAAGGGAAATAAAGAAATAAGCGGAAAAAGCCTTGAAAATATGGAGAGCTTCATGTACTTGGATAGCGAACTGCCGCAGGACTGGACATGGAGATTATTAGGAGGCTTAGAAAGTGAAATGCGTTCTGCCAGAATGTGAGAAACCTTTTGTGGAGGAAGGAAGCGTCAATAAAGTGTGAAGAGATGATGTATAAGTTGTACTACTGCCCAATACAGAGGGGCCTTATACAATGAGAAAAAGACAGGAGAATGAAATCCAGGCCAGTGATATTTATTAAGATGTTCAATGTGAAATAAAAGAATTGACAGAGTACGAAATGAGGATCTCAGGAATGAAAGTGTAGAATGGAGCAATATGGAAGAGGGAAGCGGATAATGGGAGCCCAGATAGAAGGAAGTATGGCAAGAGGTAGACTCGGACTATGGTTGCTGAAACCGATGAAGAATACTATAATTAGATGAGAAATGAATTGGAACACTGTTAATGAGGATTGTTCGAGAATGGTGCCATAATTATCTGAACCCGGCGGGAGCTGGATGAGGAAAATGAATAATAACCGAAATAGTCTGCTCTCCTGAGTATTTCTGGGAAGTGAGACTTCGCACGATTTCCCGGCAAGATGGAGGATGTCCTGGTCACACCATGAGATCCCTATATCCTACGATACATCCGCATTTCGAAAGAGAGTGACAATTTGTAATTGATCTTTCACACAACATTGTGAACGGAATGTAAGAAGAGGGTATATCTTCTCAGTTCCATGACTAACGACTTGTTCATTCCATCGATACTTGAAAATAAATGAGAATGACTCTCATTACCAAAGGCAGGTTTTAATTAGTAAACCCCAGATTTTAAACAGTTATTTATTAGGATGGAAACTATTAGAATGGTTATTAGAAGGTGCTGACTGTTACATAAAGTTACGAGAGTTACATAAATTCTAGGGGTAATGATGGGCTGCGCCCCTAATGTTTATGCAAAGCTCATAGCATCTCCGTTGTACAGGTTAGTTTGCATTAAGTTTGCATTCTAACCTAATACTGCATAAATACTCGTATTTGGGGCCCTATAGTAAGAATTAAGCCCACTTTATAAGACAAACTTCTTCTTATAATATAATAAAATATTTATTATTTTCCTCTGGATAACGCTTCTTCAACCGTTGGACTTCGAATTTTTCCCCAATATAGTTGCATCTTCTCCCTGTGTACTTCTTTTCCTTCCCCGGAGTAGGGATATTCTTCTTAGTCCGACATTTTCCATGAAAACCATATATTTTCTTCAGGAATTGCTTCACAACTTGTGTGTTTTTTATCTGTACCATCCCCAGTTCTTTTATGTCCTTCTTGCCGTTCGTCAAATGTGGCCACATACCTCCTTACCAAGTTGTTGATTAATATTCGTACGTCAAAAGGAGGGTCTTCACCAGATGTGATGCCGTTTCGCACTGTACCTGTTACCGGAATATAAAAAATGGAAAGATTCTCCAAGTCAAGGACTCACAGTGATGCAAACGTGAGTTTATTACTTCTGTCAAGTTCTCGTGCAGTTGTGAGGGCGTGAATAGCTGAGGACGTATATAACATCAATGTCTGTCTTTCTTTCGCTCATAATTTGTGTATGAAACAGAAAAAAATGGCTATCTACGCTGAGTAACTCGTTATTTTGAATTATTTTTTTTTATTTAGGACGTTATATTCTGTCCGTCAAGGTGACTTACAGCACAGTCAATTTCATATAATTAAAGGTCAATCTGATCTTGAAATGACGCCATCATTTGAACTTAAAAAGTCTCTAGAATAATTACTAATTTATCGAAGCAAGTCTTATAACAGAAATGGGGATTTGGCTCATTTAGATACAATGATGATTACATACCCTACTGTGTATGTTGAGATCTCAGCCCATACCTCTTTGTGCCAACAACACTTCCAAGTCGGAGAGCGTAGGTGTTTACGAGGACGCACGTTAGAGAAATAATAATAATAATAATAATAATAATAATAATAATAATAATAATAATAATAATAATAATAATAATAATAATAATAATAATAATAATAATAATAATAACAACAACAACAATTGTACAGAGGTACACCTTCCCCGTCCAGTTAAACTGTTCGCCTTCTATAAGGCCATCTGTGTAAATGAACTTGAACTAATGTTATGCAGGATACTTAGGGTTGAAACTGTTAGATGTCTCTACCATCGACCTAAGTGCCCCCTCTGGCGGGATAAAGGAAAATGAATTCTTAAGTGAAAGTTGATTTTCACTGTTACGTAACCTTGGTTTTCGAAGATTGTTTTGTTCTCGCACTTCCGTCCCCTACAACTCCTGTATGTAGCAACCAATAAAAATTTTTGTAAATAGTTTCTCTAGCCAATTCAAATTGGAGGTGTGTACAGGCATCCAGCCTATCTGTAAATTATTCTGGAAACTTCCCCTCGAAATGCTATAAAAGCTGGGCACTTTAGGGCTGTGTCGTAATCTTTATCGCTCTAGTTAATTGCGTGCGCGTGTACTAGGGAGGCAGGGGTGACAGACGGCATTCAAAGTAATGACATAATTTTCTTAACTTGTGATAGCTCCGGCAGATAGCTTGAGGGGAAGGTTTGAAACTTGTTTTACTCATATAAAGTTCCAATTTCATGGCTTAAATGTTAATTTTGGGCAAGTCGGAGGACTCTGTTAAATTCCTGATGGTAAACATATAATGTAATGGAACAAGGAGCGATTTCCTTCTGTTGATTCTCATTGAACTTGGTAGAGGTGACAAAAGTTCTAATCACCTAAAATTCTTAACACTCTTTTTGGAATTACTGCTTTTCATTTAGTCACCCAGGTGTAGATAAGGCTTAGCCCCTGTGTCATAGAGCCATAAGCCCACTTAGGGTTTTAGAAACGTCTAGGAGTGCAAGTGCATCGTCTCCTACCCTTTTGTCCATGGTCAATCATGTTCAACATTTTCTTTTTACATTAACGCAAGACACTCTGTATAGGCACTTGTTGCCCCTGTTTTCGTTCTTGTAAAATGGTGAAACACTGTTGAGCATAACATAAGCCCTAAACAGGGCCAAGTGTAGGTAAATAATCTATTTTGAACGTTGCTAAGTATATCCTTACGCGGTCTGCTGTTACAGGAGTAATATGGTTATGATTTTATAGGTGGGTCTGCTAAAATGAAATGAAATCATTCAGATTTAGTGTTCTCTTTTGTTACTCGGAATAGAACCCGTGATCATGGGACCGACACCACCACTGCTCTGTCGAGGAAGCTAATAAACCAGTCAATAATGGGTGCGACCTCTGGTAATGCTGTGTGGTCTTGGTGGTGACCTAATGAGGATGGAATGAATGGTAAAGAAGTCATAAACACCGAGTCCCCAAGCCAGGTGAATGAAGAGTACGAGGGAGTTGATTCTTGAATTGAACCGGGGCCATCGGACCAAAGGCAAGCATTCTATCCATTTAGCTACAAAGCCAGACTTTAACTTGCTAAACCTTAGGCTACCATCTCCACTGATCAGAGTATTGACAGTAGCAGAGGCCAGGTCATTATCCTGTGAAACAGCCTTCACAATACAGCAGGCTTCTCCGTTGCAGCAAAAAGCGTTTAAAGCTTGACATTCACTAAACCAACTATCCAAAAGTAGTAGTAGTAGTAGTAGTATTTATTCACTCATTATGTAGTTTACATATTTACAGGACTCTGTTTCTTATATACATAACTCTTCTAATAACATTATTACTTGAGAAAAATTAATCTTGTAACTAAACCACATATATTACAGAAGTAGTAGTATTATTCTTAACATATTAATACTTAAAATAAATTGAACTTCTAACTATCTCTTGCACACATTAAATAAATTATTATTATTATTATTATTATTATTATTATTATTATTATTATTATTATTATTATTATTATTATTATTATTATACATAACAAAATCATACCAACCTCAACAGAGTCGAGTAGATACCAGTAAAATACCACGTAAGGTGAAACCTTGTGTGTGGTAATTTAGAATATTAATTACATAGAGAGAAATATATTTTTAAAGGATGAGTATGGGTATGAGTGAATGATGGATATGATCAACAGCACATGGTGGAGCATCGAATAGAAATTTAATATGGTGGCGTGATGGTCTCATTTAGTTATTTCTTCAATAACACTTTTATTATCCCTGACAATGGATTTAAGACACTTCAGACTCATTATCTGACTTAATAAAGTAGTTTGTAACGAACCGGAAAGGACCGAAATCTAGTGGTAGCGCACGTCTTAATCCCAGCATACCCCACTGATGGCTATGGTCCACATTTTCTTTTGTTGCTTTGAGCACGTCCTGGCTAGTGTCAAAAACCATTGGTCCAACACGTCAGGGTTGTTTAGAAGACAGCGTCTCGAAGAGAACCAGCTTTCCGCTCGTGTCAGCCGCATTGTTTAGGATATTTCCTTTTGCGGTAGCTGGTAATGAAATTTACCTATCGTAAAACGTAGACTTTCACGGCCGCTAAATGACATTAAAATATACATTTTTTGTGGATGTTAAGTCGTGATATACTTATTATAAGCTGACGCATCTTCAGACTAGTAAGAGTTGTTAGTGACAACTGTCACTCTAGAGTAACCAGGCTCAAGATATACAGACCCTGTTAGAAATATAGTTCATTTCAGGTCTTTCAGAGTCAAGGAGAAATATGTTGACGACTTAACTGTGACGGATAGTCAGGATCTACTCAGAATATTGCCGTCCGCTTTGTTAATATTATTTGGGTGCGTAGAATCATTCAGAAATTGCTAAACAACTGAAACATTTTAACAGCAATATTCTGAATAGATCATGACTATCCTTCACAGTTACCTCGTCAACATATTTCTGCTTGACTCTGGAGGCGCTGGTATGAACTACAGTATATTTCTAACAAGGTCTCTCTATCTTGAGTCTAGTTACTGTGGAGTGAAAGTTGCCACCAAAAACTCTGTTTTTGCTCTCAAGATTATCCTGGTTGCAGTTTCGAAACACGTCAGATTATAATAAATATTTCACGACTTAGCATCCATAAAATTATATATTAAATGATCTACCTTTTTCCCTCGCAGTGACGCCATATTCCTCGCAATAGCAGTGGTAGTAGCCGCAGATAAGAAGGTTGTAGAAGTAAGTAATACTAATGTTATTTGTTTCACGTCCCACTGACTACTTTTATAGTTTTTGGAGACACGAGGTACCGGAATTTACTCCCACAAGAGTCCCAGTAAATCTACCGACGCGTATTTGAGCACCTTCAAATATCACCGGACTGAGCCAGGATCGAACCTGCCAAGTTGGAGAGAGAAAGTCAGCGCCTGAACCGTCTGAACCACTCAGCCCGGTAAGTGAATGTTCGTCTTTGGGCGGGTTACTGAGTCCGCGACATTCATAATGTATTCATCTCTCTTCTACAAGTAATGCGAGTTAAGTTTCTCATCCTTTACCTTTCACCGCCGAGGGAACTTTATTCAACCTTTACCAACACCAACTTTCAAAAATTGTGTTAAGCCACAGACAGACAGACAGACAGACAGACAGACAGACAGACAGACAGACAGACAGACAGACAGACAGACAGACAGACAGACAGACAGACAGACAGACAGACAGACAGACAGACAGACAGACAGACAGACAGACAGACAGACAGACAGACAGACAGACAGACAGACAGAGAAGGAAAATGGACAATCAAAAACGGAACTGAACCTAATCTTAACTTTTCTTTACACCTTAAAAAAATTTAAACTGTACAGGCAAAATTACTTTTATAGAAGACGAGATTACCAAATGCAAATTTTCATCTGTGACATCATCTGATATATAATATCCCTATTAAAGATTTCATCCCCTTTTCAGTCCATTTTATCCCCACCTCCCGGAACTTTTTTTTCCGAAAACCAAAAATACGTTTTTCTTTATTTTTAAAGTTGATTCAAAATACCAGTTTTTACGTCTGTAACATGTTAAGAATTTGAAAAATGCACTCTGTTTTTTCACTTCTTTCAACCCCCGTTAAATGGACTTTCCGAAAACAAAAAGTATATATTTATATATTTTAAAAGGAGATACCATGTACCAAGTTTCACGTCTGGAACATTTCAGTTTTTGAGATATAAGTATCCTCATAAAAAATGATTCACCTATTCTTGACTTACTTTTACACCTTAAAAGTGGATTTTCCGAAAACAAAAAATACGAGTTTCTTTATTTTTCAAGGAGATTATGTTTTTGAGATGTAGTTATACTCATTTTAAAAATTCACCCCCCCTTTTCACCCTCTTAGCTATGGAATATGAAAAAATCCTCAGTTAGTGTGCACCTCAACTTTAATATAAATATATCCCCAAAATTTCATTCCTTTATGTCCAGTAGTTTTGGTTCGGCGATGATGAATCAGTCAGTCAGTCAGTCAGTCAGTCAGTCAGTCAGTCAGTCAGTCAGTCAGTCAGTCAGTCAGTCAGTCAGTCAGTCAGTCAGTCAGTTAGGACATGTTATTTTATATATATAGATAATTGAAAATATCCTCCTCCATGGTTAAATGTGAGCGTGCTGGCCCTGGGTTCAGAGGTTCCCAGGTTCGATTACCGGCTAGGTAGCAGATTTTCACTTTAAATTGCGAATTTCTCTAGATTGGGGACTGGTATTTGTGTTAATCTTTATACAAATTTTGTGTACATGCAAAACATCCTCCTACCAACCAGCACTGAAGCAGGCAATAGAGTGCACGTTCCTCCTCCCAGGGCTCGCGTCGGGAAGGGAAACCGGCTGTAAAACTGGGCCAAAATCCTCACAAGATGTTCACCAGAATGAATTTTGGAAAAGTCATGAAGAGAAGATATTGGATATGCAGCACTTCGTCAGAATAGCTACTCCAAGTAAGGAAGGAGTCGTCTGCGCAGCTGAAGATGGGAGGATTGTCCTGGAAGTGCTCAGTAAATAGAGATGTAATTCTATAATTACCGCGACCTTCAACGAGATTGTGCTGCAAGGTAAGTTGGTTGTTGCGGCACGTCATCTTCTGAAATTAAAGTATATTCGCGGCCGGAACTAATCGAACCAGAACAAGGAAAAGACTACAAGGTCAGGGGTGATGAGTTTTTCTTTCTCTAATGATGGAAGCGCTTGGCCATCAGTACCTCTCTGAGCAGGTGATTATTTTGTGTGGGGAACGAGGACTTAGCGGTAAAACCCAGCTGGAGTGTTCTCACGATGCCATGGGGGAAACACGTTTTCTTGAGGTAAATTCTGTTGATAGCAAAGTGTTATGAGTTTCCTTATATGACTTTGTAAGGGTGCAGTGTTGAGACAGGCAATACCAAGTCTGTCACAACCGAGAAATAGCTCTGAAGAAGAGTATTAGCGATGATAGGTAAAGGGGCGGAGTGGAGTGAGGTGTATGGACGGAACAATAAAAAAGAAACAATAGAAAGAATTCAAGAACGAGAACAATTTGCCATCAAAAATTGTTCTTTTAAACATGAATATATTTTTTGGGCTGGGTCTGTCTGAAATTAGCCTCATCAGTTTTCCGCCACCATTGTAACCATAGCAACCACTGTTCGTCTATGTACACTCGGTCAGTAGCGCCATCTTCTCACTGTGCACTTTCTTCCTGTAACTAAGAGCTTGTATCAAGTGAACCACGTTCTGCTACCAGTGTTGTCTATGTACACTCGGTCAGTAGCGCCATCTTCTCACTGTGCGCTTTCTTCATGTAACTAAGAGCTTGTATCAAGTGAAGCCCATTCTACTCCACAGTCCAGAATTCAAAGATTTGAACTGGCCGGAAAACAAACCATGGGCTTTGGAATAAGAGACAGAGACTCTACTTCATGAACACAGGAGTGGCTAATAATAATAATAATAATAATAATAATAATAATAATAATAATAATAATAATAATAATAATAATAATAATAATAATAATAATAATAATAATAATAATAATAATAATAATAATAATTGTACCGCGAAGTACCTCTCAATGCCGCGCATTTAAAACTAGCGCCTAAATGAACTCCTCTATTGTCAAAACAGTGAAACAGAAACTACACCAACTTAGGAATTTACTCAGAAGATGTCACCACCTAAATATTGAGTAATTTTGTTACTATGAAGTTTCCTGAACTGACTGAATTTCTACTAGTTTAGTTTGTTATGAATTAGGAAGTTTGGACATTCTTCCGCAGATGACAGTACTATAAACTATGATCATGCACCCTGGTGCGAGGTGTAAGAACTTATAATTCAAAGAAGTTTTGTATTCATAAGTTTTTTTCACTGATCGATGTTCATTTATTTTTGGGTTGGCAATATTTCCTGTTTATTTCCACCAGTTTTGAATCTAGCCAATCCCTAATTTCTGTAGTTAATTTTCCACCTATCTCCGGCTTCTTGGTCGATCCTGAAGTGTAACTTTGAATCTGACCAATTAAATTGAGAGGGTGTGGCCGGTTTATTCCTGAATGATCTCGAACTTTCCCTGAGGGTTTATAAACTGCGGATTTTCTCGTTTCTTGGCCAATTGATCGTCATCTTCCTAAGTGTGTGTGTCAAAGCAGGAGGCGGGCGGTCTCTTTCTTCGGTCAGCAGTACATCTATAAGGTAATGGCCACATAACATCTTTCTTTCTTGCTAACTACGCAGTTTAACCCAAGGGAAAGGTCCGAATCGTTAACTATGTAACTTTCTTTTCTAAAAATGTAACTTTGCCGGCTAATGTAAAAACTTCATAAATCTTTAACTGTAAATCGGGGATAGAGAGTGATGTACCCTCTCGAGCTTCCCTTCATCTTGGTTTGAGGTGACTACGTTTTGTAATTGTTTTTTTTTCCTTTCCGTAATGCATTAATTTGCCCTTATACGAGTCACCTCCATAGTCTGGGAATAGCCCCTGTTTCATCGGCGTAGTGCCCTTTAGGTTTTAAGTGTTCACATCTAGGAGTGCAATCATTCGCCTCCATTCATTTTGTGTTCGGGCCATTTATTTAACCGTTGTTCTTTTTTCATGAAGGCCCAGTAGGTTGGGTATTAAATGCCCCTGTATAATCATTTTCCAATTGTAAGTTGTGCCTTGAGAGACCAGAAATTTTAAGTTGATGTTGCCTTGAGTAGGCTTGGAAAACTGAGAGCCCGTTTGCTCTTTTTCAAAGTTTTTGTAAGATTAATGAAGGCCTCTTGAAGGCTAGATGTAGTAATTTTGGGAGCAAGTGCTCTCTGAATTAGGGTATTTCTGCCCTTGTATAAATTTGTGCTTTTTTGTAAATTTGAGCTAGAAAAAGTAAAGCGAGGGCTTGAAGCTCAGGATCTGTTAAAACCACTAATCTTGTCTTTCCTAGTCTTGTTTTATGATTGCTACTTGTACCTGTAATATTGTCATGAAAAAATTAAGTTTAAAGTCCTGAAAATATAACCTTTAGTTTAAGTTTTAAATTCTTTTCTTGATATTGTAGTTAGAACCATTCACCCCGGTACTTTCTTTCACCTCTGCGTTGCACGGGAAACCCCGTAACAACAACAACAACAACAACAACAACAACAACAACAACAACAACAACAACAACAACAACAATAATAATAATAATAATAATAATAATAATAATAATAATAATAATAATAATAATAAAAGCTTTGATCCATCCATTACACAAAAAAGGCAGCATGAAGAACATCAACAACTACAGAGGAATATCTTTGCTACCCGTGACTTATAAAATTCTATCATTTGCCATCCTGGAGCGTTTGGAAGCACAAGTCGAACATCAAATAGGTGAATACCAAGGAGGGTTCAGAAAAGGTCGCTCAACAGCTGAACAGATCCAAAATCTCAAAACGATCATCAGATATTGTACACTAAGGTCCAAGCAGTATGTGTCTGTCTTTGTGGACTTTAAGAAAGCGTACGACTCCATTGACCGGGAAGTCCTGCTAAACATCTAAAATGAATTTGGAGTTGATTTGAAACTGCTGGCATTAATTAGAGCCACCCTGGCCGATACAAAATCCAAGGTGAAGTTCCACGAATGTCTCTCGCATTCCTTTGACATCAAAACAGGAGTCCGACAAGGTGATGGGCTATCCCCGATACTCTTCAACTGTGTTCTTGAAAAGATCATCAGAACCTGGCGGGTGAGATTACAGGAAACCAACTACAGTCCATTGACAATAGGAGCCAAATCCAAGGGGATCGCAACAGGCTGCTTAGCATTTGCCGATGATATTGCTGTTCTCTCAAACGACATAGAAACCGCTAGAGCTCAAGTTGAAATTTTAAAGGAAATTGGCGAACAAACTGGTTTTCAGATATCGTTTGAGAAAACAGAAGTAATGACTAACATCAAAGAGGCTCCACCAAAACTCCATACAAAATACGGGGACATCACCCGAGTAGACAAATTCAAATACCTGGGTGAGATCATCATGAAAAATGGACTGGACAAAGAAGCACTTCAGGAGCGAGTACGCAAACTGGAAATAGCCGACCAAACATCCCGCACAATCTACAACAAAAAATGCCTTTCCCAAAACACCAAGATACGTCACTATGAAACAGTTCTTTAGCCAATAGTTTTATATGCAGCCGAAACCCTGTCTCTAAATGCCAACAAAGGACTCCTTGAAGAACTGAAGAAAAGAGGACGCAAAATTGTGAAAGGAATCTTGGGATCAAAGTACAGAAATGGAATCCATCAAAAGAGATCCAACAAGGAAGTCTACAGCAAAATAGAGAAAATTACCGACACAATCAGAAAAAGACGGGCACGATTTTACGGTCATCTGAAAAGAATGGACGGAAGAAAGTTAACTAAAGAAATCTTTCACTTTTTTGATTCAAACCCCAAAACCACAATTCCCTGGTTTAGAAATACCAAAGAAGACCTGCAAATGCTACATATCTCAGCTGAAGACGCCCTTAACAGAGATCTCTTCCGCAAGAAAATATTGACGAACGGGCTAAACCGAGACGAGCAACCGAAGAGAAGACACGGTGCCCCTTGGACAGAGGAGCGTAAGCAGGACCACTCACAAAGAATAAGGGAAATTTGGGCTCTAAAGAAGGCCAAGTTCAGTATCAAATGCAACAAGACTTAACGTGGTCCTTGATGGCCCCAGCGAAATATATAATAATAATAATAATAATAATAATAATAATAATAATAATAATAATAATAATAAAAATAATGAAAGTATTATATTTACGAGGTCTACAATGTCTTCCATTTTCTCACAATGCATGAACCTTATCATACTTTTGTGGATACGCTAATTTTTCTTTCCAGTTATCGGAACTCTTTTTCCACCCTGTGGGTAGGATATAAGGATGTTTTATCTGTACTCCCTTCATTCGTATGAAAGTGCTAAAAAGGGAAAACTAAAGAATATGCACTGGCTTCCTCTTTCTGTAAGCCCAAAAACATATCCACGTTTCAATTCTTTTCAGGAGTGCAAATATTTTTAAATTATATTTTTTTTCCGTAGAAAATCTTTTAAATTTCTGAAGAACCAGTTCTCTCCTCTATTTCAATTGTTTGTAAAAGTCATTGTATGCCACTTGCCATATCTTACAATTACGTGTGTTTGTCACTGATTTTTTTTTGTAGTTTCCAATTTAAGTATGGCCTTAATTTGTCTTGCCACTTGATCTCCTCCGTTTTTCTTCACGCCCAAATTTAAAGGTTTCGATCTCCTTTTTCCCTCTCTTCTCAATATCCAAGTCTCAGACCCATGAAAAGCAATTCACTAACCTCTTCTTAAGGTCCATACTCCTTGTACCCTTTTCTTCGTGCTCTTCACCTCATCCAATCAATAGAGATCACTTTTCATTGTGCTTCCTTAATATCTGAATGGAGATATTTTATTGTTATAAGTTAAGGTTTTATAAATAATGTATTAATTGGAAGCGATACAGTGGAAGATAATCTGCAAATACATCTTACATTTGTACATCATCACCATCATTAGTCGTTATGCTCATTACTGAGCGTTGTAACCTCATAACTCCATCATCTCCGTGTTGCAACCTTGACAAGGTGTCTCCATCCCGAGCGGGTTTCACATTTCGATAATATGACCTGAAGTGGTAGCCCAGTGATCTTCTTCGCCTGATCTATCCACCTGCTTGCTGTTCTTCCTCGTGGTCTACTGCCTTCAATTTTGCCTTGTAAAATTACCTTTTCCAAGTTCTCTCCATCTCGTCTTAATATGTGGCCAAGGAACTGGAGGTAACGCTCACTCACACATAAGAGAAGAGAAATCCAGTTCACGCACTTGGAACAAGAATTATAGCAAATAATATTAGTGCGATAAAAATAACAACAATAATAATGGGGATGAACCAACACAAGCACATGGTCTGCGTTAGGTTTAGAAAAGTCATGAACGTTCCTCTATTCATTCTGAGAAGCGACTGCAGACAATTCACTGATCCTAGCTGGCGTATTTCATTGCTGTACGAGTTCAGAATGGAACATTAACCTTAGAGAAAGTAATTGTTGGTATTCCTGTGACCTTTAACTGAATGGCGCGTTATTGCGTTATTGTACACTTATTATGTTCCCTGTTCGCCATTTCCTTCCGGAGAAATTCTATTTACGTCAGTGATTTCTATGCAAATGACACTTCAGAAATACCACATTGCTCACTTCCCAGTCCACGATAGGAGAGAAAGAAGTACTAATTTCTACCAGAATAAATGAAGAAATTCTGTGCATCGTACTAAGGTAAAGGATATTTCAGCACTAAGTAAGTATTAATCCAAACAAAACCTCGACATTTCTCATTAAAGGACGATTTTTATCTGCTTTTATGAAAGCAAAATGCTAGAATACATTTAATTATTCATTTCATTCGTTAAGGTCATCTATGGAGCACGTTTGCACAATCCTCCGGATCTTTTTTCTCTCAAACTTAGTCTCTTTTCTTTTCACTCCAATCCAAATGTTTTTAATTCCTTGACTTCTCCTTCCTCGCTCTTCAACCGAGATGTTGCGTGACTTGGCGAGATTCTCCTGTGCATGCCTCATTTCCACATTTTTCTTCCTAAGTGTTCCTCTTTCCTGTATCTCTCCCTCTTGGATCCCCACTTCTTCCGAGACCTTGTAAACATCTTTAAACCATAGAGGTTGTGCCATCCACTTTTTTAAATTTTGCATGTTTTATATATATCTTCGTGATAGACCGTTATGCCTTTCAGCATTCAGTCTGCAAGCGCCTGTGACAGTATTAAACGTCTCCACAATCCTCTATTTGTAACTAGGTCTGAGGCCTCATTTAGTTCTATACCTCTTATCCTTAAATCGTCATATACTGAGTCTAACCATCGTCGTCATGATCTCCCTTTATTCCTCTCACCCTCTATAACAGAGTCCATTATTCTCCTAGGTAGCCTATCCTCCTCAATTCGCCTCACATGACCCCACCACCGAAGCCGGTTTATGCGTACAGCTTCACCAATCGAGTTCATTCCTAGCCTAGCCTTCACCTCCTCGTTCCGAGTATCCTCCGACCATTGTTCCTACCTGTTTGTACCAGCAATCATTCTCGCTAATTTCATGTCTGTTACTTCTAACTTATGAATAAGATATCTTGAGTCCACCCAGCTTTCAATCCCGTAAAGCAAAGTTTGTCTGACAAAAAGGACCGATGTGAAGATAGTTTCTTCCGAGAGCTAATTTCCTTCTTACAAAATACTGCTGATCGCAACTGCGGGCTTACTGCATTAGCTATACTGCACTTTGATTTAATCTCACTTACTATATTACCATCCTGGGAGTACACACATGCTAAATAATTTAAATTATCTATGTGTTCCAGCTTTGTATCCTCAATCTGACATTCATTTCTCTTGCGTTTCTTACCTACTGATATGAATTTAGTATTATGCATGTATGTTCAGTCCGTCAGCGGTGCCGCTGGTGGGATCATCAACAGCTCTGCCATCAGCTGTCATAGATGGTCTAGGCATCACTGAAAATGCATACTAGGGGAATGAGGAGTGAGGTAGTTTCCCGTTGTTTTCCTCACCGAGCCAGAGTTGCTATCTCATATCAGTCTGCCAAGCCCACTGAAATGCATGCACCAACTGACCCTATGAGCAACATTTTCACACCATTCATAGCAGGGACCGGCTGCATAAGGAATGGCATTACTAGCATCACTCATACCTCAGTCACTTTCATATTGTCAAAGCCAAGGATAAGACAGACACAGATCTATGAAAGTAACAAAATTGCTCTATCCTATACCAGAAGACATAGTGCACTGTAAATACTAGGTCCTGCCAGCAAAGGCGAAATTTAGTATTGGGAAGGCTAATTTTGATACCATACTCGTTGCAACTCTTTTCAAGTTCCACGACATTAGACTGCAGGCTTTCGGCACAATCTGCCATTAACAACAAGCCATCAACTTAAGGCTAGACTGCTTACTGCATTTCCACCTAACTGAATACCTCCCTGTCACTTTATACCTTTCAGCAGACGATCCATGTAAACTGTGAACAACAAAGTTGAAAGATTGCAGCCTTGTATAAACCCGCTAAGTACCTTGAACCAGGAAATCGTTCTACCATGAATTGTCTATGCAGCCCAATTGTCAACATCAATGCCTTTGATGGAATTTGATAATCTATCTCTAGTCCCATAATGCCGCAGTAAGGCCAACATCGTTTCCCTGCGTACTCTGCCAAATGCTTCCTCTAGATTCTGTCTACATTTCAATAAGAATTAAGGTGCTGAAATATGTACATATATAACTATATACACAAAGATTAATGACAGATTTTCTTATGCACCTTAAATTTCGCTTATGTTCATGTAATACTATAAAGAAAACACATTTCAAGACACTGGCATCAGAAACCCAGAATTCTAGTAGTTTCTCGGCTGACCACAGTATTCTCGTAGTTCCTTGATATCTCTTGTCATCTGTTGTCCAGGTTACTAATTTTTACAGGTTAATTTGTGACTGGTTGTTACATATTCCATAGAAAAATTGGTGTATTAAAGGACAATTGTATGGATGTACATTGTGGCAGTGTAGACCTCGAAACATATGAGAAGTCTTGGATTGATATAGATGTTGATTCCCATAGGGAATCTATATCATCTGATGGCCAAGCAGGCATCAATTTTTAGTGATGAGACAAAGTCTCTTAGTGCATTGGCACTGCCGGTGGCTCCAGTTAGCCTACGCAGTGGCCTCCACGGTATGCACTAGCCAGCGTATTGGTAGGTGTGCTAGGTACCAACTGATGAGCCCACCCTAGCACACGAGGGCGAAACGCTGGCAACCAAGAATGAGCTAGCTGGAAAATTTATAATGTCCAATAACGGACCATTTATATTGGTATTATTAAGTCTTGGATTGTCTTTAACTTGTCTAAATGACATCGTCTTAAACACTGTTATGAATTCGCTAAGAAATCCCTATCGCTATTTGTATTGCTCATGGTAGGGAAATAATACTATATTAAAAAATTCAAGAAATAGTATTCTTGTATAAGGAACCCCGTGGTGACTTTGTAATCTGATATCTATTTTAAAGAATAAGTAACATATTTTTCATATTCTGAAGTTCTATAAGCCTGTCTGTAACGCTGCCAGAGAATCCTCTTTTAGCAAGTAGGTCCCTCAAAGAAAGAGTAGATTAAAACTATTTCAGGCGCTATGTCTTGGAATCAGCTGCAAGATCTCTTCAAGTCTTCACAACCGAGAGGCCATATGAATGCAGCCTACGTCGTCGGAGACGAGTAAGGGCATTAAATAGGGGAGTGCCTGTTAGGCACTGTCCCTTCGGACCGCTTTGGTAGCTGTGAAGGCCCTCCTCAAAATACCCCTGTGAGTGGGGGCGGTAGAATGAATACTCTGTGTATCTCCAGCCCCGCTTAAGAGGCCACTAAAGAAGGGACGAATATTTCTCAACTTGGGAGTGTAGGTAGGCAATCACGGTCAGCTTAGCTGAGTCCGACATTAGTTCCACTCTCTTGTACCACTCTCCTCACATGCATCTTTTCTGACCACCCTACCTGGAGAGTTGGGCGTGCGGTTGGAGGTGCGCAGCTGTGAGCTTGCATCCGGGAGGTAGTGGGTTTCTTTGAAATCATATAGGAAAAGGCTAGGAAAGCAACAGATAGAGAATCTGCCACCTGGGCGACTGCCCTAAATACAGATCAGTATTGATTGATTGATTGGTTAATTGATAAGACCAATCTGTGTCGGTGCGACGTAAAACAAATATCAATAGTAATAATACCTTGACCTCCATTGTTCAACTCTTGTTTTTATAAGACCCCGACGGTATTATACTTACGAGAGCAAGGGAGTCTTTTTTATATCATACCATTCAGCAATTTCTTCTGGAGTCTCAAAGAAAATAACAATATCCTCGACAAATGTTAAGAGTTTCGACTTTCCCTCCTTGGTATTTGATTTCCATTCCAAATTTCTCTTTCATTTCCTTTACCTCACATTCCGCATAACACTGAAAATAATGAACTAATACAATACATGCATAGAAAATAAGTACAGTGGAACCTTGATATCTCGATTCACCTCGGGAGCCAAACTTTATTTCCAATTATCGATATTTCGAAATCTAGAGAATACCGTTTTTGAGCATGTGCAGCACATAATTGGACCGTATGTATAAATGGGCTTATAATAAATACATTATTTTTTAACAGTATTTAAGAATATACAAACAAACTCTGTGTTACGGCATCACTTTAATTATAACTAAAGCCCGGAATTTTATGCAGTAACAGGTTAGACAGCAAACTAATTAGGTTAGCAGAAAGTGTCGGCCACCCGCTCTTACATAATGCAGCAAGAGTAACATAAATTATAGGGGTTTTGATGGGCCGTACCACTCATATTTAGGCAAACCTCATAGCATAGCCGTTGTGTAGGTAGACTATACTTGCTACTCGGATCAGTGAGTTTGCATTCTGACCTATCCAGGCTCTAATTATAACGCGTGTTATAGTAACTTTTTTTAAGGACAGGATGGAGTGCATACAGTAGTGAAACAATAACATACCTCCGTTAACACTTTACGAATAAATCCGTTAGTCTCTTCTGTTTGTTACTGTTAACCTTTCCTCCCTTCACGTTGAAACTTCTCGTCAATATCACGCAGTCGAGATTCGTAAATGGAGTTTGTAATCCGCAACTTCGGGGGGTTGCTTTCGTACGTGAAAGGTAATTAATTCACGCCCGAGAAACAGTGAGGCTTCCCCAATTTGCGATTATTAGAAGTTTTAGTTTATCGGTTACTGTCATATTAGATCCCAGGATCACTCTATACATTTTTTCACTAGGTAACTGTTCCTCACAAACCACAAATGCCGTATTGCACAGTTAATGTTGGTCAAAATTCGAGTTACATACTATTTTTTGCTTCAAGGGAGGAAATGCTTGCTTCAAGTAGTAGAGAAATACTCATGAAGAATAGCACAAACGGACGGGAAATTTAAGTTACTTGGTGATACTGAAAATTCGGGTAATGGAGGCTCGACTGTCATATTTTTAGTGGTCTTGTCTTACTGATCCCATTGGGGCCACATAATTTGTTGTTTTACACTTTGATTTACGTCGCACCGACTCAGGTAGGTCTTATGGCGATGATGGAATAGGAGAGCCCCAGCATCTTCAGGGCTGCCATCTGTGTGGTTCAAAACCACTATATCCCGAATAAAATCACAGCCACTCTTAATTTGAAAATTGCTATATATCTGATCCAACTCTCTCTTTGTTCTCCTATCTTTTACCACACCTTGTGTTTGAGTGAGGTTTCGTTACATTTATTTTTTATTCTGCCCTAACGGTGAGGACATCGCAGGGTAGATGTTATTGTGACATGTCCCTGGCCATTACGTTTACTCACCTCTTCTTACGTAGTATTATCAAACATGGGCCTTTCTATTAAGAGTATCTTCTTTTGCCATTCACATGAGCGTTTATTACTTTTCCATAAAATTGAAATTTCGATTTTTGTTAACTTAATACCTTTCCCATATCAACGCCCCAATTGAAACTCAACATACCGAGCTTCAGAGCTGCAGTCGCTTAAGTGCGGTTAGTATCAGTATTCAAGAGATGTTGTGTTCGAACCCCACTGTCGGTTTTCCGTGGTTTCCCATTTTCACACCAGGCAAATGCTGGGACTGTACCTTAAATCAATAATTACTAATCTGCATTTAGGGCAGTCGCCCAGGTGGCAGATTCCCTATCTGTTGCTTTCCTAGCCTTTTCCTAAATGATTTCAAAGAAATTGGAAATTCATTGAACATCTCCCTTGGTAAGTTATTCCAATCCCTAACTCCCCTTCCTGTAAGTGAATATTTGCCCCCAGTTTGTCCTCTTGAATTCCAACTTTATCTTTATATTGTGATCTTTCCTACTTTTATAAACGCCACTCAAACTTATTCGTCTACTAATATCATTCCACGCCATTTCTCCGCTGACAGCTCGGAACATACCACTTAGTCGAGCAGCTCTTCTTCTTTCTCTCGGTTCTTCCCAGCCCAAACTTTGCAACATTTTTGTAAAGCTACTCTTTTGTCGGAAATCATCCAGAACAAATCGAGCTGCTTTTCTTTGAATTTTTTCCAGTTCTTGGATCAGGTAATCCTGGTGAGGTTCCCATACACTGCAACCATACTCTAGTTGGGGTCTTACCAGTGACTTATATGCCCTCTCCTTTACGTCCTTACTACAACCCCTTAACACCCTCATAACCATGTGCAGAGATCTGTACCCTTTATTTACAATCCCATTTATGTGATTATCCCAAAGAAGATCTTTCCTTATATTAACACCTAGATACTTACAATGATCCCCAAAAGGAATTTTCACCCCATCAACGCAGTAATTAAAACTGAGAGGATTTTTCCTATTTGTGAAACTCACAACCCGACTTTTAACCCCGGTTATCAACATACCATTGCCTGCTGTCTATCTCACAACATTTTCGAGGTCACGTTGCAGTTGCTCACAATCTTGTAACTTATTTATTACTCTATAGAGAATAACATCATCCACAAAAAGCCTTACCTCTGATTCCACTCCTTTACTCATATCATTTATATATATAAGAAAATATAAAGGTCCGATAATATTGCCTTGAGGAATTCCCCTCTTAATTATTACAGGGTCAGACAAAGCTTCACCTGCTCTAATTCTCTGAGATCTATTTTCTAGAAATATAGCAACCCATTTAGTCACTCCTTTGTCTAGTCCAATTGCACTCATTATTGCCAGTAGTCTCCCATGATCCACTCTATCAAATGCTTTAGCCATGTCAATCGCCATACACTCCATTTGACCTCCTGAATCCAAGATATCTGCTATATCTTTCTGGAATCCTACAAGTTGAGCTTCAGTGGAATAACCTTTCCTAAAACTGAATTGCATTCTATCGAAACAGTTATTGATTTCACAAAAAAGTCTAATATAATCAGAAGGAATGCATTCCCAAAGCTTACATACAATGCATGTCAAACTTACTGGCCTGTAATTTTCAGCTTAATGTCTATCACCCTTTCCTTTATACACGGGGGCTAATATAGCAACTATGCATTCATCTGCATTCATTCCTCCGACCAAACAATGATTAAATAAGTACTTCAGATATGGTACTATATCCCAACCCATTGTCTTTAGTATATCCGCAGAAATCTTATCAATTCCAGCCGCTTTTCTAGCTCTCAACTTTTGTACCTTATTGTAGATGTCATTGTTATCATATGCAAATTTTAATACTTCTTTAGCCTTAGTGTCCTCCTCTATCTGGACAGTAGCCTTGTAACCAACAATCTTTACATACTGCTGACTGAATACCTTAATTAAGGCCACGGCCGCTTCCATCCCACTCCCAGACCTTTCCTGTCCCATCGTCGCCATAAGACCTATCTGTGTCGCTGGGACGTAAAGCCAATAGCAAAAAAAAAAAAAAGAAACTTTCTCTCTGTCAACTAGTAGAACAAAACGCGAATTCGAAGTTGATACTCAGGCAGCCTAAATAGTGTCAGTTCCTCCTCTCCGTGCATGTGTAACTTCAAGCATTGCCCGCCATATTCCCGACAGTACAAAGGAAAATTCGCTTTGCGAGCTCTCGCGTTAATTTAGATCTGACAGAGATCTGTCACAGCGAGCGGAGATTTCCCTGGACCTACATTTATTACCGCCGTGCTGCGTTTTATTTCTCCACGCCAGTGCTTTTATTTTCCTTCTATTCACACTCGAGAGCACCAACATAGTAGCAAGGTTTCCCTATAAATTAAACGGATAAAAGCTTCTGCATTACAAAATGTTTAAATTCCAGGAGAGAGCGTGACATCTTGGTACAAGATAGTGCTGTCTAGCACGCACAGTGTTATTATCCGTTGTGGACTGAGTTCACCTTTGGCTAAAGTGTAGCGTGTATAATGTGAAAAAAGAAATTTCGTCTATGAAGAACAATACATATGTTAAAACGTTATATTTGTTTCTTTAAACTTCATATCTTTATCTTAGACTTCGATTTTACTCATTCTTAGGTACGCAAAAGGTAGATTTTTTTTTTGCTAGGGGCTTTACGTCGCACCGACACAGATAGGTCTTATGGCGACGATGGGATAGGAAAGGCCTAGGAGTTGGAAGGAAGCGGCCGTGGCCTTAATTAAGATACAGCCCCAGCATTTGCCTGGTGTGAAAATGGGAAACCACGGAAAACCATCTTCAGGGCTGCCGATAGTGGGATTCGAACCTACTATCTCCCGGATGCAAGCTCACGGCCGAGCGTAGAAAATACGAATAGTTTATATATATATTATTTTGCCTAGTGGCAGGTTAGTGTCTTCGTACGGAGAATTTCTGACGCCTATGTTTCCTCGTTTCATCTTCTTCATTCAGTCTGTTGTATTTCCCCCCCAAGATGTTGAATTCTTCTTCTTCCTCGTCCTGCAGTTCGTCTGATCTTTCCTTCGATGATGTTGTGTACGAGCCCCTCGTATCTAAGCATGTATCCTATCCATAGGCCTTCCTCTGAAGAATTGTATTCAGAATAGTTTTATTCTCTCCTATTCTTCTCAGTACATCTTCGTTTATCACGCGATCTGTCCACTTGACCGTCTCTATTCTCCTCCAACGCCACATTTCAAAATTTTCAAGGTATTTTATTCTCCCTCTTTCTCATGGTCAACGTCTCTGCTCCGTACAGTGCAATGTCCCGGATGTATCACTTCACCAGTTTCTTTCTTAGTTCCAAGCTCAACTTTCTGCTCAACAGAGTTTTCTTCTTGTTGATTGCGACTTTTCCGTGGCGACTCTTGCTAATCAAGTATTTGAACTGCTTTACATCACCAGTTCTCGATTGTCAACAGTTATCCTCAAAGGTTTCTCCTGTTTTGAAATCCTCATTACTGTTGATTTCCGTACCATATTTCCTTCCAGTTTCCATCAACCGGTTCATCAGGTGTTGCAGTTGTCTTTGATTTTTCGTGATTACTACCAGGTCATCTACATACTTCATGGAGCTGATGAGGCGTCCTCTTATCCTGAAGTTCTCGTATAATTCCAATGCTTCTCTCGCCAGCGGTTCTCTATACAGGCTGACGAGACTCGGCGAGAGACAACATAGGTTACATACAATATTTGATGGTTTCCTTGTTTGTTAAGCGATCACATGAAAATACTTGGCAGAACTTTTCGATATAATACAGTCTACTTAGCTTGAAGGAGTGACCACGTCTATGGAGCCAGTCTCCGCATTCGGGAGATGATTAGGTTTGAACCGACCGTTGGCTGTCCTGAGTTTGGTTTTCTGTGGTTTACTTCTTATTCATGGGACACAGTCAACTACTTCCACTCCCTCACCCAATTCCATACACAATCATATCTCCTTAATTTGCTTCTAGTCTGAGTTTGACAATCGGAAGGGTGTCCAGGTATAAATGGATGGCCATCGACAGTACCAACATTTCGAAGAGTCGAGACCAGGAAATGTTCCCTGCGAATATCACGGGAACTAACTGGATCACCTGAAACAGCAAAAAGCAACAGTGGAAAATAATGATCCCTAATGCAACGGAAATTGTCAGTGGTAAGCAAAGAATGTGCGGGCCAAAAAATCAGAGCGTTTTACCAGTAGGGCAATGAACATAATAGATAAACTAGCGCTGACCAGGGCTAATTGCTATGCCAAAAATGTATTAATTCGGACAAGCCAATCATAATAGTTATACACTCAGTTACGATAGCCAGAGATACTGACTCTCTTTAGGTATATTGACTCTCAAAGGAGGACCAGCCCCATAACCAACCAAAAGTTTTCCAAAATTTTAAGGAGGAGAGCCTCCAAATATTCATTTAACTCATCAGAAAGATTAAGAAAGAACATGAGTTACATAAATATTGAAAGGTTCGCTAGACACATAGCACTGAAGGTCGAACTGAGGAAGAAGAAGGCTTCCTGTCATGAAAAGTTACCACGTCCTTCTACAGTCCTTTACTATGCTTCATATACTGTGACCAATAACATAAGTACAAACACACCAAACGGGGCTCAGCCACCCGACAAAAAAGACTAGAACAATCCAGAAATGACCCAATTAAATCTGAGGCACATGATAGAATTTTGCAACCGAGTACATAAGTTGAAAGAGTTCTCAACGTAGGCAACCCAAAATATCATCTCAACGTGATAATACAATTAGCAATTCTCTGAAAAAGTCCCTCCCTTTGTCTTTAAAGCAATTTGACAAACCAGCTTCCTACCTTCAACGCCTGTAGCAGTCCGGGGATCGAGCGGGTCCAACCCGCACTAACGTTCAAGTCACTTGCACAATTGCGATGTAAGCAACCACCTCAACGAGGCAGACACCCCAGTATATACATAGCACGCGCACACTCTGATTGGGCGGGCCAAGAGAGCCGGGGCGTGTCAACGTGCTCAAGGAAGGAAGAAGCAGGCCAGACAACATAAATGGACAGGGGCGCTGCGAGGCGGAAGAAAACTTCCTTTACCCTGCAGCAATAAAGAGGGGAAAGAAACAAGAAACTCAATTTATTAAGGAAAGATAACACACACAAATAATAGAAAATTAATTCAGAGTGACCTGCAGGAGCTGATAAAATGCGAAATAGAAAGGCGAACGGTGAGGGGGTGAAATTCATGGCACGGCTAAAATCCCGATACAGACTATACTGTATGGAAATCTCTGAATAGACTGAGGACAAGAGTGGGGAGGACGAAGGAGGAGGTTACATAGGTGCCAACAATATCCAGTACAAATATGGCGAAAAACAAAGCTTGAAACACCTGCTTCAATGTCTGATGTGTCCATCACATTTGTACTGAAGGCGCACAGTTTCAATTAAGGCAGAATGCGCTTGACGTTGCAAGAAATCGGTCGCAATTCTTTTAACGTACCTTTGGTGTTTCAAAGTATTGTTTTGTGGTGTACAAGATGTTCTAGACACGACAATAATAAAAAGGCAAATACCAGGTGATATTCCAAGTCAGTGATTTGTTTCAGGGGAATTTTTGGTATATTGCACCATCCTGAGGGGGTTTCTTTCTTGCACCATATTGGGCGACTTATCAATTGCTCTGGCTATTTTCCCCTCAACCATCAATCACTTCTAAAGTTCATTAAATGGATCAATGCATATAAAAAAATGATGCTAAGTGTCGGTAGCTATGCTCGCTTCTAATATTCATTGTATAAACAATCACCGCATCATAGAATTTAAGCGATATCGTGATCTTCATTTTTCTTATTACTTCTATTGATATGATATTCCTTAAATTGCCACGCGACATCTCTTAGGGATAATTAAATTGCATCTGTAAACCGTATTATTTTTACGTGAGATCAACTGAGACACCACATTTCCTTTTCAATAAATAACCATCGATACCATTCGTCCTCCATAATCAATATCAAGTTTTCCAAGTCCAACCATTCAAAGAAAAGAAAAGAATATAAATAAAATATTTTTTAAAAAATGAATTAATTCAAAATCATTTATATCCTAATGATATTAGCCTATCTCCTAAAATAATAACATCTCAATTGGATAATCTATAATTTATTTCATGATTCTAGAATCATAAAAGAAAATCTGATAATATTTATCAACATCAATTATCTTCCTCCTCTCAAAAAAATAAATAAATTAGATTTAATCTATCTTCGATCCGATTCAACTATTCTTCTTGCATCAATTATGCGCATCACAAAAATAAAAGATTAATTCTCTTAATTACATAAATCGAAAGTACATATTCTTTCTATTGAAAACGTAGTATAACATTTTTGGGTTAAAAATAAATCTAAGTCCCTAAGCCTTAGTAATCTTCATAATAAATATGTATAATCTGAGTCCATCATTTCTTGTTTCTTTCTTAAAAAAATGCTTATTTTCATCATTATCAAATTGATATCCTGTCAATAGCACGCGTATCTTCCTATGTTATAACGTTAGCAATCGCAAGTAAGTCCCAAATATATATCAGCTTAAACTAGCTATTTCAAATATATATAGTTCATTAAATGAGAAATATTGGTCACCTTGACCATGTCATTTGGTTAAAATATTCAAATAACATCTTAAAATTAAATGTAGGTATCGTGCAAAGAATAATTATAATCGTAGTTCAAATGGAAATTATACCTAACATGATTTATGGTTTCACCAATATCCAATCAAATATCAAAAATTCCGTAGGAATGCATTTGGTAACCTATTTTATTTAATTGTGGTAGAGATTTAAATTATGAAATTGTTCTATGAATTAAATACATTCTCGACACCAAAGTTTCAAATAATATTCAATACAACGTTGATATATTCTCTATGAAGACAACAAGTTTCCCTTCTTTTATTTCTTATTTGGATATTTAATCTGAAGACAGTTTACGGTAACCCATATACGAAATCTGCGATGTATTTCATTGTATTCGTGTACCACTAACCCAATATATCTCGCATTACCATATTAATATCTTGCCGCATATGTCAAACATCACCATTGGCCAGTAATACGCCGTATTTACCGCCAAAATTATCCATAAGCATATCAATCTCTCCATTTACCAATATTAATTACCATAATATATCATTATTCATTCCCACAAATATATCTCAGCGAATAATTACTCGTAAATCCACTTCTACATGCCACTCAAATCGTAACTTCCCTACGTAAACATTTATCATTTCCAACACGACGGCAAATCATCTTAACATCTCATTAATGTACTTCAACGGTCCACTTTTGGGTTAGATTTGATATATAATACACTTAAACACGTTAACCTGAAAATGAAACACATATATAAACTAAACAAGTTAATGTTTACTCACATGTCATCGCGTCGTAACAGCAATCAGATATTAGTTACTCAGAAATCAACTACCTTCTTTAAAAATATTAAATCTGGGATACGTCTCTTTGTATACGTTGCTTCAATTCTTTAATGGTTGAAAATCACACTCTAAATCTCTCCTTATTCAATCATAAACATTCCTATATTATGACATTGATTGTAAACTCTGGAAGAAATACCTACTCCCGTAATAATAAATCAACAAGGACAATCTCATTGCAAAGATGGCAACGACTTAGATTTTATCACGAAGAACTACGTAAAAACAACATACCAATGTTCACTATAAATATATGAATACTACATCTACTGCACATTAATTTCAAGATAATAAAGTAATTCTTTGGGACTTAGCTTGCGATCGCTGACGTTAGATGACTGGCTTTGGCTTCGATGTTGTCATCTTGGGACTGCGTAGATCGTCTCCAACATCCGTTACGTCACCATCATGTTGTGGTTATGGGACCTGGGACAGTAGAAACAGCTGGGCGGTCTACGTCGGAAAGTCGGCTCCACCTCCGATTTAGCCTCTCATGTTGTAGCCGTCAGTCATATGTGAAAGAAACATTTCCAAAATGGCAATTAATTTCACGTCCATACTGTTGAGAATGAGAATCTAGTTTATATATCTGATTCGGGTTATTAAGACAGTAATTCAATATTAACTCCTTGCGACAGTTTAACAGGTAAAAATGATCAAGTTAGCTTTCTAAAAATTTCTTTTGTCCAGCTAATCAACCTATAATGCGTTAAACTCGACTTGATTCATTTGTAACGGCCTTCGGTCTATACTCCGACTACTGTCCGGATATTTATCAACTTGCTCTGATTTTCCGTCACGATATTTACTCACATATAGGTGTAATTCAAATATTTCTTCGCTGTGCAGGTTCTTCAGCCCGTAATAACTGCAATATCTCCCTTCTTCTTTATTGAGGATTATTTTCTTTCTCGTGGATAAATTTACGTAGTTTTGCGTAACCGTTTTTTTATTGTTCACCTACTTCTTCTTTTTTAACAATTTTAAAAACCTTCTATTATTTTTGTCACGGCCGCATGGATCTTTTATAACTTTCCGTGTCACTCCGTGATCTAGGCATACTTATTTCGCCAAATAAACATCTTTGCCGTCACGTGCATGGCCTCCTTGATTTTATACGTTCGTATTATATATATATTCTGAAATCACGGCCTATTTCACTTAATATATGCGTTCTTTTCAGATGTATGGCCCAATTACGTAATTTTCGCGATCTCATTACCGTGCATAGCAAACTTTTAATGTCGTATGATAACCTTTATTCCGTTATCAGGACGATGAAAACGGTACAATATATATATATGGAGCAGTCAAATGAAAACCGAGCACGCATCATAAGACACATTCCGCGCGAAAGGTGACAACACTGTTGTCAAGTATCGATACTGCCATCGCTGTGGTAGGAGAACAGCATAGTGACAACTCACTGCACGCAGTTGTTGGGTTATGTCTTTGCTGGTGCGCAGCGCTGTGAAGACACTTTGCAGAAACTGTGTCACGCCATAAAGTCAAAACGCCACGAAATTCTGTCGGACGGGATCATCCTTTTGCATCAAAATGCTCTCCCCCTTGCTTCGAATCTGGCGAAGGCTACGATTCAACGATTTGGTTGGGAAACACGTCAACATCCTCCGTAGAGCCCGGATTTTTCACCTTGTGATTTTCACAATTTTTGTGACCTCAATAACGACATTCGTGGATGTCGGTTACATTCGGGCTAGGAAGTGCAAGAGGAGGTGCGCTTGTGGATCCGTCAACGACCTACCTCTTTCTACAAAACTGGAATGGATCGTCTCCTCTCCCTTGGCAATTAGTTTTGAATAAAAACATTCCTTGGTCACGTTGTATATCTATATCTTGTTCCTCTCCACTAGAAACACAATGAGTATAATCGGAGGGGCGTCACAATTTGCAGTAAAAGAGAAAATCAACCCCTCACACGATCTAAGCGAAACCGTAAATCATATCGCTGAAACATTTAACTCAGCACTGCAATTAAAATATCACAGAGAGCATTTACAAACGTAGTCAGATGTAGAGAAATCGATAGTTGTAGAACTTCAGAGAAGCAAATCAATGCTGAAAACATCCTAGGGATAGGAGGTACGAATTTTAGGTAAGTATAATATAATAAAATACGGGAATTTTATGTTCTTCAACCAAGATTTAATTCTTGGAGGTAGCTCATCTGCCCTTTCTGCCGGTGGAAGATACTTCTCTTCATGCGCCATTCAGAGCGTTGACCAGTTTCCACCTAGAAACCCTAAGCAAGGTTTGCCCCTTCCGCCATCTCCACCGTATCGAAGGTCATCTTTTCCGCTGTAGATGCCGTTGAGGACTTCACCCATAACCCAGGCTAAGGGACCTCCATATTTATGACCCCTGGAGAGAGGGTGTACCTCTATTTTAAAGTCCCCATGAATTGGGCTACCCGTTGTTCCGCGGGATGTATTGGGTATTTCAACCAGCCCTACAAACTGTAGGGGCCCCTATCCGCCACCTGGGGACGCGCTCTGTAGGGGTAGGGTTCCCCTGGTTACTTCCGGAAGTTAACCTCGCCCACAAAGGCTGAGGTTATTTGCAGAGAAAATAACCAAAGATAAAACAAAGAGGATTCAGCACAGGGTGAAGCCCAAACGAAAATACAGAATTTCCGAAGAAGAGAGGAAGGCAAGATCTGAAAGAATGGAAAAAGGAAAACACGACTCACTAAACATTGATAGATTTATCGTACCCCAAAGAGGGTGAAACGGACAAGAAGAAGAAAATACGGGAATAAAATATTTTTATTTATTCTTAAAAAGTACAATCCTATTCTTAATCATCGTTATCCCGTCGATTAGATTAGCAGTTTGCCTTTTTCTACCACTACGAGCGCTAATGAGTGTCAGTGCAGAGTTTCACTTAAGTCCTTATAACTACATTCCGTGTAGACATTTTTCAAAAAATAAATAAAATCCTAAGAGTATTGAACCAGGGGACACATTACTGAAATAATTGTATAAATAAGTTAATTTGACTAGGATTTGAATAAAAAAGAAAATGATTAGAGAAGCAAGCGATTTTAGGCTGTGTTTTCCTGAACTGCATTTACGCCGTAAGAGACTTTCGAAATTAGTTTTCTTTTAGTTTGATACAGCTACTTAAGATTCACAATTTCCCTGGCACTTTAGCCTTTCAAATTTTGGCACAACTGAAGAAATTGCTTAATTTTCTTTGTCTGCTGAGAAATGATTTCAACATTAAGAATCAGGAGAGAGACTCTCATTGTTATTATCTCGCTAATTGGAAACGTTCCATATTAAATATCATCGTTAGTCATTCATTTCTCTTCTCTCGGTTATGTAAAGTCATACTATGATTTATATTTCTCATTCTCCAGTTCTATATTCATTTTCTAACAGTAGGCGATGGGTGGGTGTTATTTAATGAAGGGCTAAATAATTGGAGCATTAAACACCCTGATGGATGAGTTGGTGCTGCAATCAGTTTCAATTAACAAGAGCTTCGTACACACTATGCACATTTATAATATTGGAGTAGGCAGGAATAAAGATGAACGGCATGGCCATGCGAAAACTGAGCTCAATGAAACAATGGAGGAGGTAATATAACAAGGTAAAAGAACATATTAAAGACTAAATTTTGATGTAATGGTGGTATGAAGGAGAAGATAAAGAAGGTCATACGGGAACTCTGGTGACGAGTTTGTTATGAACTTGAGATCGTCAAAGCGGAGAGTGATAATTCACGTCAGTGCTAAGAACGTGTGTATAGAGTTTCTTGACATTAGCTGCAAAAATGCCGAAGCAGATTGACCCTTACTGGGAGGGCTACATAACAGTATTTTCCGATGCTATACACAGCTATTCTGCAATGCATTGAATGTGCAAGAAGCGTGATTTCTTTATATCAAGGAACAGTATTGGCGCTGCATTGAATTAAAAAGGGAAAGTGCGGGTGGGGTTAGTTGCAGATGGAAAACACGGGCGAATCCACGACCAGCCAGCAGCCGAACACCAGAATTGGTGAGGAAAATGAAGGCCCTTGTCTCAGGGAGTAAAGTAACCTTTACCATCAAACGACTATCGCACGTAAGTTGAGGATGTCTGTTTCAAGCTGTTGCTCGTCACATTTCAGAAAGAAAGGTGTTTTAGGGCTATCTGGCAAGGGGATAGATGAAAAAAAGCGGTGACATTACACGAAGGAAATGTGTACCCTATTGACTGTAAGAAACCCTCCTCGATTTACTACCGTTATGGGGACAAAATAAATTATCCAACATTTATAAGGAATGCCAGGAAGGTTTTCCAAGGGGTTTCATGATCATCGCTGGATACGGCTACAATGGAGAGTTGACCATTCGCTGTGTCGCTAATAATGTGTAGGTAAACTCATCATATTATTAACAAGAGGTTCTAATAACCACTTACAGCACAAATATCCCAGCTCTGTATGGGAGGGCGAAATATCAGGTATGGATACATCAAGATAAAGCATCCAGCCACACATCCCGTTCGACTCCTCTGTTCTTAGATGCAAACTGGAATCCTGAATTCCTTTTACCGACATTCCGGTGAAGGCTCCCGATGGATCACCCATGGACGTCTGTGCATTTGGACTCCTGAAAAGGGCCTTAGGAGGTAGACGTCCAGTACTCTGGAAAGCCTGCTAGAGGGAGTGGGATAAAACAGAGAAATTAACTCTGCCAAAAATGTGTGCTGCAATGGAAATTGCTTTGTCAGCCTATAGCTAGAAATACTGGCCTTCCAACTGAGCATGATCGCTGGTGGAGGCATCGTCCCCAAAGATACCGAACGACCTTCTGTACATAAGGTAGTCCGTAGTTCAATCTCCTTTTTCTTCCTAGCCATTTCGCACGATCATGGGAATTATCTGCTTAGAGTCTTCATTATCAGCATTCACTGTGTCATGCCAGCGCCCCTTTGGATGTCCACATGGTCACTGTCCGCTAATTTCAAAGGAGTGGGTGAAACTGGCAATAGTTCCAGGCACAGGACACATTTCCATGGTGTGTAATTGGCACTGCGTAGCGTTGTCAGCTGGGCGACAACACCGTATAGCGCAACATGAGGCACTACGTGGACTTCAGATGTAGTGGCATGAAAATAAGATATAAGGAGAACAATAAAACAGTTATTAAACTTAAGTAGGAGAAAATCAAATGACTGTAAATATGGCTCGCAGTAAATGAAACTCCAATCGGAAACGATCAATTTACCTTCACTGACAAAAATACACGGTTCTGGCCCTTCAGGCAAGCAACGCAATGTTGAAAATATCCTAGGGATATGAGCTACGAATTTTAGGTAAATTACAAATATTTAATTATGAGAATACATTCTCTATTTATTCCTAAAATTTGATTACAATTCTTTTCTTAATACGGTTGATTAGATTAGCAGTTTCCATTTTTCTACCACTACGAGCGCTAATATTAATCAATGCAGAGTTTCACTTAAGCTCTTATAACTACATTCGGTGTGGGCATTTTAAAACAGTCAAAAAACGCCTGATAATATTGAACCAAGGAACACATGGATTTGATTAAAAAAGAAACGATTAAATAATCAAGCGATTTTAGACTGTTTTCCAGGAACACCGTTTAGGCCGGAAATGATTTTCGAAGTTTGATAGAGCTATCCAAGACTAACAATTTGAAACTTTTCCAGGTCCATTAGCCCTTCACCTTTCGGCACAATGGAGGAAATTGCTTAATTCTTCGTTTTTTGTCGTATGGGGGACCCCTACTTTGTCTGCGAAGAAATAGTTTCAACACTGAAATCTTATTAAGCGTAACTTGAGGAAAATCATCTGTCCATAAATGAAACACAAACTGATAACGATCAATTTACGTTCACTGACAAATGTAATTTCGAACACTTGCATACCATGAGTAGGTATGTAAATGATTATAGAGTTGGAATGATCTGTAACTGCTAGAACGGCAACCGGAGTACGTGACTGTGTTAGCCGGATGGGGCGTGCGTAGCGTCATATGGTTTGTGAGCACTGTGATGGTGCACGGATTATGTTGCGTGCTCTTGCGACACAACAGCACTTGACAGTTTTTGAAAGGGCCGTCATTGTTAGGTTCACGTGGTAGGCTGGTATAATCGTGCAATATGCAGGCATGTGCGATGTTCAGGTGTGACAGTGAGCTGATGTTGAACTAAACGGGAATGTGAACGATGTCACATGCGTGGTAAAGTTTCCGGTCGACCGATTTCGACCACACCAATAGACGATCCCCCTAATGTCCGACAAGCTCATTGTAACACCTTTATATCACGCGTACCATCTCGGAGCAAATAATGGACTCCGTACAACACCCTACGTCATCCCGCACAATTAGTTGGGGACTAGCAACTGCAGGACTACTGAATCGTCGTCTCATGTGTAGCCTGCCTTTAACATCACAGCGCATACGCCTGCGTTTGATGTGGTGCTGTACCCCGCAAGCATTAACAGATGATGGGTGGCATCGCTTCATTTTCAGCTATGAATCTCGATTCTCTACTACCTGAGATGACCATCCTCAGCGAGTATGGGGGCGCCAAGTAGAGAGGACATATACGTCACATGTTTTGGAGGGACACACCGATGTTGCTCCTGGTTTCAGGGTGTGGGAAACCACCGGGCATGTCTTCAAATCAACAGGAAAACTGACGACTCAAAGGGTTACGTCACGGACATCCTGCGTCTTAGTGAGTTATACCTCAGAACACAGTATCCTGATATCATCTTCGAAGAAGACAACGCTTGTCTTTACACGGCACGTGGCTCTATGAACTCTCTGAATGATATGATATTGTCTTGTGGCCACCGACATTCCCTGATCTGAATTCGATAGAACAAGTGTGGGAGCAGCTCGAACGTCGCAGTGCCAATATCCAGGATATTGAGGTTCGGTTACAACTGTTGCCTCAGGAGAGGACACAACACCTGGTTAACACCCTTCCTAACCGAATCACTGCATGTATCCAGCATCAGGTGGGTGCAACATCCAACTGTAGAGAGACCACCAGTGTGCTCGTCCCCTCTCAATACGTGGAATTTCATTTCATTTTCCCTCGTCTTTCTAAGTGTTTAATTTGTTTTGTCAGTAAGTATATGTGCATATAACGGGCCGTTTTCGAAAGACTTCTGTATACAACTTGGGGTACACAAGTGTGGGATTCAGCGGTTGGAAAGTGGGAAACTGAATCAGCCAGCAATACTTCACATCGCATCCTGCACGGTTACTAGGTAACTTCATGTCACACACTTTTTGTCGCTAATTTCAGAAGATCCGCAGCCATAAGGCATGTCTGTGTCAAAAGACTTAAGTTTTAGATCGCGTGGCATCTGTTACGTGCCAGGGTTCAGTATCCCAGCACTAATATCTCTATGATACTGGCAGATATGGAGGTACTATGATTGGAAGTTTCCCAGACGCACTAGCAATGAAGTAGTGAATATTTTGGATACGGCGCGACCGACGGATGGTTAATTTCATATTTAAAATTAATTAACTAAAATATTTCCTACCTACTTCGCATAATATCTCACGAAAGGATTCGTAATCTAAAGAAATGCTGTGTTTCGCTAGCCACTGATTCCTCCCGACTGCATGCAGTGATGTCAAAGATTTAGGATTGATGAGGATAGGGTGTATGAAGATTTAGTGATTGTTATTTTCCTTTTGTGTGTTTTCATTTTCATCCTTGACTCCTTTTCTATTGTTCCGTCTTCCTATACTGACCTGAAATCATGTTTATCTTATTGAGTGCTCCTATTCTGTTTGCAATCTTTCTATATACGACCTGATTTATCATTTGTTTGCACCTTTCCATAACCTATATAGACACGGTGTGTTCTTTGCGGGGTGAGGTATGAGATCTACTAATGCCAGGATGGTGTATTTTCATATAGTCAACTAAAACGCGTCCAAATTCGTCGAATTTTCTGCTGAATAATTGTACCGATGCCTTCGCAGTTTTGTTCGTTTCCTAGACATGAATACTTAGTCTCGATTATCCGATTCCCGACTAACCGAGTTTCGAGTTATCCCAGCCCGATCAAAAAATATAAATAAAGACCGTATTTCTATCAGCACCAGACAGTTCAATGTTTCACGGCTCGATTCCTTTGTCATTAACCGCTATTAATTTTCCATTCCGCAGCTTCAATTGTCTGTACTGTAATCACTACGACTGCCAACTGTCGGTGAGATGAGATAAAAAGAAATTCGACAGTTCAAAATAAACGGATTTTTAAATTTTTCTGCTCAACAAGAAAGAATTAGTCCAATACATATACAGGGTGTTAGGTGTATACGTGCAGATATTTATTGTAGCAATAGAGAACGATGTGACGAACCACTATATATCAAACTTTTAGTAATCCTCGGAAGTTATTTTCGAGAGCAAAGGGGTACGATGTTTTTAGAATAGGTAGTATGCCTTGTTCTTGTGAATGAATAGCTTTCCTTTGATAACAGGCAAGTCACGCGCCATCCCTGCCAAACTGGTTTCCGTTCTGTTTATGTTTAAGAGCAAATGGACTACTGTGACAGCTGAGCGCTCCCTATTCAATGCCACGAGATGTTACGTAATATACTTGCCAAACTGGTTTTATGTTTACGAGCAACTGACCTACGGTAACAGCTGAAGGCTACCAGTCTACAACATGTTACGTTACATTATCGCCAGACTGGTTTGATGTTGTTAGTATTTAGTTTCCGTCTTAGGGGTTTCAGACAACACTAGTTATCGGTTTCGGACCCTGGAGATGTATTGAATTCTCAGCGTTAATACTGGATCATTTGCTGTTACGTCCTTTAGGGGATAGGGATATCTGTGGTCGTCAGCCCTGTGGTCTAGTGAGTATGGAAATGACCTGAAAACCTGTGTCGGTGCGCGACCTGTACGAGCGTGTGATATAATTATTGGTTGGGATACGCACGCCGGGACGTGAAATGCGGTACGATCCCCGTTGTGCATTGCGTAAAGGTAGAAGAAGGAAGACAGTTCCTTGCGCCAACGAACAAATGCATGGCATAGGATATCCATATGAGTAAAATCAGAATTGAATTATCGAAGCACATCGAACGTTTTGTTTCAAACGAAAAATGGACATATTATACAACTAAGTAAATTAAACGTACCTACATTTCGTGCTTCCTGCCTGGTTGAGTGGCTAAAACGGTTGAGGTGCCAGCCTTTTGACTCCAACTTCGCATGTTCGAACCTGGCCCCGTGCAGTGGTATTTGAAGGTGCTCAAATACGTCAGCCTCGTGTCGGTACATTTACTGGTACACCGAGCTTGATAGCTGCAGTCGCTTAAGTGCTACCAGTATCCAGTATTCGGGAGATAGTGGGTTCGTACCCCACTGTCGGTAGCCCTGAAGATGGTTTTCCGTTGTTTCCCATTTTCACACGAGGCAAATGCTGGGGCTGTACCTTAATTAAGGCCATGGTTGCTTCCTTCCCACTCCTAACCTTTACCTGCCCCGTCATCGCTATAATACCTATCTGTGTCGGTGCGACGTAAAGCAACTTGTCATTCGAGCCAAGACACCACTGTGGTTCAGAATATCCTCTGGTGCTTAAACATACGTTCACGGAGGTCATCCGAAGTGGTTACCTCAGTTCGGTATACTTTGTTTCTCATGCCCCCCAGGCATAACAATCCACTGGAATAAGGGGTGGCCAATTGATAGTTCCACATCGTCCTGTCTACCGTTGAGGAAATGTCTGCACCATCGTGTAAAATCCACGTGGTTCGGCGTAGTCGAAGCGACACGTCCTCTGAAAGCTCCAGTAACGTACTGTATCTACTGTACAGGAGCAAGATAACATTAATAAAAAGATGTAACCGACCTCCAACTACACCCATCCTGATATTAATTAGAACCGGTGCTGGGAACTGCCTTGTCCTATTGAATGGGGATATTCCACAGCTCATGAGTGGGATATAGTGGGTTCCAACCCCTCTGTCGGCAGCCCTAAAGGTGGTTTACCGTGGTTTTCCATGTTCACACCAGGCAAATGCTGGGGCTGTAACGTGATGAATGCCACGATCGCTTCCTTTCCGATACTAGCCCTTTCCCGTCCCATCGTCACCATAAGGAAAGCTACACCGATCAAATTTATGCAAGTAAGGTGACTGGTACCGGTCTGAGTGTCTGAGACCGTTGAGGTCCTTATCTTCCGACCTCCAACTTGGCTCAGTCTGATGGTATTTGATGGGGCACACATACGTCAGTCTCGTGTCGTAGAAATACTGGCACGTAAATGAACTCCTGCGATATGAAATTTCGTCACCTCAGCGTCTCAGAAAACGGTATAAATAGTATGTGGGACGTAAAGCAAAATAACGCTAATAAAAAGACGATTGGTCAAAGAGACAGACTTCTCACTGCATCCATCCAGATATTAATTGAGAGCCGGTGCTAGAGGTTGCCTTGGTATACTAAATATTAAACACTCCTTCTATAAAAATTGCCTTATGTGTCACTAACACACTTGACAGAAATTCTGGATTGAGTGCTTGATCAATTAACCAGTGGCAGAAATCCATTTTTAAATCATCACCGAGCTTGATAGTAGCAGTCGCCAAAGTTCGAACAGTATCCAATATTCGGGATGTACTGGCTTCGAATCCCTCTGTCGGCAGCTTTAAAGATGATTTTCCGTGGTTTTTCATGTTCACACCAGGCAAATGCTAGGGCTGTACCTTAATTAAGACCACGGTTGCTTCCTTCCCGATCCTAGTCCTTAGTTATATCTGTCGCCATAAAACCTATCTGTGTCGGTGCGTCGCACCGACACAGATAGGTCTTATAGGACGATGGGATAGCAAAGGCCTAGGAGTTGGAAGGAGGCGGCCGTGGCCTTAATTTAGGTACAGCCCTAGCATTTGCCTGGTGTGAAAATGGGAAACCACGGAAAACCATCTTCTGGGCTGCCGAGAGTGGGATTCGAACCCATTATCTCCGGGATGCAAGCTCTCAGCCAAGCGTCTCTAACCGCACGGCCAACTCGCCCGGTAATAATAATAATAATAATAATAATAATAATAATAATAATAATAATAATAATAATAATAATAATAATTTTTGCTGCCGGGCAGAGTGGCTCAGACGGTTGAGGCGCTGGCCTTCTGACCCCAACTTGGCAGGCTCGATCTTGGCTCAGTCCGATGGTATTCGAAGATGCTCAAATAAGTCAGCCTCGTGTCGGTAGATTTACTGGCGCATAAAAAGAACTCCTGCGAGACTAAATTACAGTACCTCAGCGCCTCCAGAAACAGTAAGAGTAGTTAGTGGGACGTAAAGCAAATAACATTACCGGTATTATCAGGTCATTAGGAGCTGAAAGGCAGGGAAGAAAATAGTAAAATATGCGTGGTGTAGGAGGAAACAAGATGAAATGTACTTCACCCGTGCCTACATCGCTCGCAGTAGTTTACTACAGGATAGTATGCGTAAGACCAGAACCAGGTCTCTTTGCGATGAGTCAGGTGTATCTTCTTCGTATTGTGGTTAGCACTAGAGGACAAAGTGTGACAAACAGGTTTTGTGTATAAACATCAAACATGTACACCAACAGACACACACACGCAATGTACCCAAACCCCTGCCATGCTGTGTTCAAGGTCAATATCTAGCGTTTTAACAAGCACGTCTTCCGTGTGTTGTGTTCAGCTTGCGCCACGTACAAGGCAATCGCGAACTGAAACTCTAGATTTATAATTTTTGTTACTGGTACTTCAATTTTTCTGCTCGGATTTATGAGAATATCGAACTATCGAGACTCAAAATACTACATCGATTGAGAACTGAACTCCCAACTCAATACGCTGCAGAAATGGTGTAACATCTGACATACCAATGTGAAACACGTAGCAATTGTTCAAGTGACCTCCCTGGACTACTCTGCAGGCTTCACTTCTCCGTACCCGGCGAGTTGGCCATGCGGTTAGGAGCGCACAGCTGTGAGCTCGCATCAGGGAGATTGGGGCTTCGAACCCCAATGTCGGCAGCCCTGAAGATGGTCTTCCGTGGTTTCCCAAGTTCACACCAGGCATTGCGGGTGTTGAACCTTAATTAAGGCCACGACCACTTTCTTACCATGCCTAGGCCTTTCTTGTCCGATTGTCGCCATAATACCTCTCTGTGTTGGTGCGACGTAAAGCAACTAACAAAAGAAAATCACTTCTCCGAATCCAGTCTTCCGTAATATCCATTGGAGATCTGGCGGGCCAATTGATGGGTCCATGTCGTCCTATTCGCCATAGACCAAAGGACTGATCCAAATGATCACGCAGTAAACGGCTTATATCAGGTGGTGGACCATCGTGTAAAAACCATATGTTTCGGCGTAGTCGAAACGGAGCGTCCTCTGAAAGCTCTAATAACGTACCTATGAGGAACTCCAGGTAAGATACCCCTATGAACTGTGCAGGTAAGATGATGATAATAATGTCATTGGCTTTACATCCCACTAACTACTTTTCACGGTTTTCGGGGACGCGGATTTGCAGGAATTTAGTACGATAGGAGTTTTTCACGTACCAGTAAATCTACTGACACAAGGCTGACGTATTTGAGCACCTTGTCAAGACTGGACTCAGAAGGCCAGTGCCTCAACCATCTGAGCCACTCAGCCCGGCAAGATGATTGGTGCAGCACTGCGTAAAGTGCTGGCCTTCTGAACCCAACTTGGGAGGCTTGGTCTTGGCTCAGTCCGGTGGTATTTGAAGGTGCTCAAATACGTCAGTCTCGTGTCTGTAGATTTATTTGCATTAAAAAATACTGCGATAAAAAATTCTGGCATTTCAGCGTCTCCGAAAACCGTGAAAATTAGTTAGTGGAACGTAAAGATATTATTATTATTATTATTATTATTATTATTATTAGTAGTAGTAGTAGTAGTATTATTTTTACGGAAGTTCTAATTAAACGGGTCCATTACAGTCATCATTTTACCTATCGGTACTTACTGTTCAGTAATAAGCCTTCCGTCCGCCTCTGTGGTGCAGTGGTTAGTGTGATTAGCTGCCACCCCCGAAGCTCGGGTTCGATTTCCAGCTCTGACAAGAAATTTGAAAAGTGGTACGAGGGCTGGAACGGGGTCCACTTAGCCTCGGGAGGTCAAATGAGTAGAGGTGGTCCGATTCCCACCTCAGCCATCCTGAAAGTTGTTTCCCGTAGTTCCCCCCTTCTCCAGGCAAATGCCGGGATTGTACCTAACTTAAGGCCACGGCCGCTTCCTTCCCTCTTCCTTGTCTATCCTTTCCAATCTTCCCATACCCCCGCAAGGCCCCTGTTCAGCATAGCAGGTGAGGCCGCCTGTGTGAAGTACTGGTCATTCTCCCCAGTTGTATCCCCGATCCAATGTCTCACGCTCCAGGACACTACCCTTGAGGCGGTAGAGGTGGGATCCCTTGCTGAGTCCCATGAAAAACCAACCCTGGAGGGTAAACAGATTAGGAAAAAGAAGAATAAGCCTTCTATTAGAAATGCCCGGCGGCAATTCCACAGTAGGTCTTTTTCCTTCGAGCAATGTTCACGATGGATGCAACTACGGTTTTTGAAATTTGTCTCATTAATAACAATTTCACTGAATACTTATAGCCTTTTCTTTCAGTGTCCACCGTCCTTTCAATGACCTAAAAAGTTTATGAATAAGCATAGACAACCCGCATTGTCTATTGTCAGAAATTCATCGTAGACTGTCGCAATAACAGCACAGAAATGTTGCGCCCATATTTCATTTACTTATTAACCATTTCCTTTCATTTTGTCAGCTTGGATCACTGAGTAATGCCATTGACGTCTTAAAATTCGCACACATATACACAACACTTGATTCGCACGTATGTGTTTGTACGGATCTTCGACGTCACTGTAAGGATTCTGTGTACTTTTCACACAGAGTACCCTACACCGGTTTTCGAGTACAGCAAGTGACCTGGCACGTGAGTCATCCTCTTCTACTTGCCAAGCCTTTAGGGGAAGTGCACAACAACATGTATTGGCCTGCGATAAGAAACAGGTTCAACAAGCCCTATACTCGGCTACTGTACTTCCGCTACGCGTGGACAGAATGACATCACCGGCGTATCCTGCTACGGCCGTTCAAAACACATTAGGTCCTGAAATATTTGGCTCAGTTATGGGCAAACTAATAGGACAAGGTAAAAATTACATAGCATATATTATGAGATGTATTTTTCTTAGCCGACTAGCTTAATATCTGCACGTATATACCTAACACCCTGTATATAAAAGAAGAGTTTTGTCTGCACATTGCTCAGAATTTAAAAAAGAAAAGAAAATATTAAAAAAGAACGGTATTTATTTATCGGTGGTGTCCACAGTCACAAGGAAATGCATTTTCTAATTGTTCGTAATGTCTGTCTGTATGGTATGTAAAGTCGGGGAATAAGTCACTACAATCTGGGTCATAAATAATTTTATTCACGCTGAGTGAAATGGTAGTTTAGGCGAAGGCGTACAATTTAATACTCAAATATTTAAATTTTTCGTGCTCCTGTCTATAAATACATAACTTCAGTGATACAGAATTAAATTTTTCGATCATTTATGTCTTATACTGTTTAACTGTACCGGCTTTGATAACAGACATATTTATGAATTTGGATTTTTGTTCCTTTGTCCGAGAAAATGGGCAAATAGAATTTAATGAAAATCGGTATGTAAAGTCGGGGGATAAGGAACTACAGTCTACGCTGTATAATTTTATAAGACCCGTTAATATCATAGAGTGGAAGGAAAACTAAGTATGAATCCAACAATATAGAAAGCTCATAAAATTGATCAACAATACCATCACATTGACAATTGTTTGTTCTGATGTGTTCTGTGTCTTCTGCTGCCACTCATCTCCGATAGATGGGATTACTGCTGCATACCGTGTATAACAACGTGCGTGAGTATTGGCGGTAAGTAACTGGGGAGTTAGATAACCTTCTTCTTTAGCAGGCTAATCCTCCGGTTCCGTAGCGAAGCACGACTACACCAGCTAGTTTCTATTAAATGAAACACAGTTTTCCAGTAACTATCTGTTTTATCCGAGTTTTAGGAATTATCTGATGATGTCCTTGTCAACATTAATCTACGGTAATAATGTTATCGGCTACACGTCTCGCTAACTGCTTTACGCTTTTCGAAGACATCGATGTGCCTGATTTCTGCTTTCGAAGCGTAGCTCTAGAAACACCCACAATAAAATATAAAAATTAGAAAGATGATGATGATGATGATGATGATGATGATGATGATGATGCTTGTTGTTTAAAGGGGCCTAACATCTAGGTTATCGGCCCAACCTCAGAAAGAAAAGTGACATGTTATAAATTAGCTTAAGTGATTAATTCGCTACTCATTGACACCCTGGAAAGTAATGCAGTCGAGCTTATGTTTCGATAGAAGATGCAATTCTGTACATACAGGATGACCCAAAAGTCCGTTAACATTTGATGACGAAATACTTCATGGGATATTGGAGGTGGGGATGTAACACTTGCCACATATGAGGGCATGGGGTTTTATTGACACCAACATTAAGTACAGGAAATGACAACAGATGGCGCTTCATGTAATATACAAGCAATAATTAACATAACAATTTAGTTTAAAAAAAGACGATGTTCTTTATAACACATGCTGAATATGTCAGTCGTCATTCAGCAACAATACCTGTAGTCGAGGGAGAATGTTACGAACAGCACTGTACAGCATATCCGTAGTTATCCGTCGGATGTTGACTTTAAGCATCCCAGATGAGCTCGGACTATCGCGGTAAACTTGCGGCTTCAGGTAACCCCACAGCCATTAATCACATGGATTGAGGTCAGGAAACCGTGGAGGCCAAGCATGACATGCCGCGATTGCAGGCGCATTTGATGCCCTCTCTCACGACAGCTACATAGTTTTATACCTACACGAGTCTCGTGCTGCATCAGTGACGTGTTGCTGTCCAGCGTCATTTATTTGCCATTTTGTGTACTAAATTTTGGTGACAATAAAACCCCATGTCATGCCAATTAAGTGTGTCAATTATTACCTCTCTACCTCCAATATTCCACGAACTATTGCTTCGTCAAATGATAACGGATTTTTGGGCCATCCTGTACATCTTCATGGAGTAAATTAGTTTTACAGCGAATAGAAATCAAAATAATTTGCAAGACACAACTAAGAGTCATGATTGATGAGGGTGAAGTTGTTATTTAATTTCGTTATGGACTTGTCTCTTGAGTCCTTCTATCTTCCAAAATATCATATCTCATTCCATAATGTCCGGAGAATAAAAAGTGGCACAGAGGAAGCGAGTATGACGTCATAAATAACTGACAAGCCTGCAAATGACAAAATCTTCCATTTTATGGAGCTCTTCCAGGAACATTTCTTTCTCCTGTTTGCAGAAATATTACTCTGCGTAGGCTTATTCCTTTTCTAACGATTCTCCCATTGTTATTGGCAAAATTTCTTATTTATTTCATTCTTTAATTTAATGAAGAATGAAATCGTGATTGAGTGACAAGGAAATTTCATTTAATCAACAGTAACTCCAATAATCAACCGCCTGCGCTGATATAAAATACTGTCCCACGGAACATACTATTAAGCCGTTTTGCCTATCAATCAAGGAGCTACATTTCTGAAGTTTCCTTCCAGAAAGTTAGTGAACTTTTACTATTAGCATGGATTTTTATTCGGGTGGGAGGTCTAACGCGAATTAGCGGCATGGATTTTTCGACGGTATTGTAATCATAGCAACCAGTGTACACTTGGTCAGTAGCGTTATCTTCTCACTGTGCGCTTTCTTCCTGTAACTAAGAGAATTATTGGAAAGTAGGGAGGATGAAGGTATTGACTCACAGCGCCTGAGTGTGGCTGAAAAATCAGTGGAAGAACTGATAAAGGATAAAGGCAGAAAGGAAAGAAAAACAGAAGAGATGCGTTGGAGAGAAGGGGGATAGTAGTAAATACACTTCTCTGACCTTCTGGAAAGGCACCATGAGAAAACTTTGTATAATTTTAAATTTCATTTCCTGTACATTTAATTTTTAAATGTTTATGAAAATTATCACAGCATCTGTAAAGGCTAGAACTATGAAATTTGGCACAATTATTCCTATAAAGACACTTAACTTCGCACAAGAGAAATTTTTAAAATTCGATGTGTAAACTGAGATATGGTGCTGAACACCTAAAATTTTGTCCTGATATAATTTTATATATACAGAATTATAGTTAAAACATTATTGCAATTGTCCCATATGTTTCATAAAATCTATTGTGAAAGTCTTAACATGTATATGGTAATTACACATGGAAAATTGTGCAAGAATATGTTCGATTCAAGATAGAGAGATCCTGTTAGGAATGGAGTTACCGGGCCAGTTGGCTGTGAGCTTGTATCTGGGAGATAGTGCGTTCGAGCCTTACTATCGGCAGGCCTGATGACGCTTTTCAGTGCTTTCCCATTTTCACACCAGAAAATGCTGGGGCTGTACGTTAATTAAGGCCACGTCCACTTACTTTCCACTCCTAGACCTTTCCTATACCAAGGTAGCCATAAGACCTATCTGTGTCGGTGCGATGTAAAACAAACAGAAAAGACAAAAAATGCGGTTCAATCCAGGGCATCCAGAGTCAAGGAGAGAGATGTGTACGAGTTAAATCAGGAATGTGGCCGAGATCTACTCAGTGTTTAGTCAATACATTATTTGTTATTACTCTGAAGACGATCCTAGTCGCAGAATCGAAACGCGTCAGCAAATTATGAACATTACGCGACCTAATATCCCCAAATTAGTATTATAATGTCATTTAGTTGTCGTGAAAGTCTACGGATTAAAATGTTAAGAAGCAAGTTTAAAACAAATCATTGTCAAGTGTAAAGACTGGAAAGAAGTGGTAGGTTTAGATATTTACGACAAATAAAGAATCTCATACTTGGCAAAAACATTATGGTAAATTTCATTAGAATAATTTATTTCTGTGGTCCACCCGTTTGTTAAAATGTTACGACTATCCATTAAAAATAACTGTGAGCACAGTCATGCTAAAACTGGAACATTTTTCAATCCTTTTCGGGTCATCTGCTTAGTATATAGCCAATACATTATGTGTTATTACTCTGAAGACGATCCTAGTCACTGAATCGAAATGAATCAGCAACTTGTGAACATTACGCGAACTTTATTAAAATTAAGTTCAAAGCTGTATTAAGCACCAGCAAATTATTATAATACGAGTAATAATATTAATAATCCTAAAATTCAAGAATAAAATAGTTTGAACATGCCAAAACAATTGTGTACGAATTTTAGGTAAATAACATAACTAAAGTATGAGAGTATATTCTTTATTTATTCATAAAAATTACAATTCTCTTTTAATCAACGTGATCCGTCGATTAGATGAGCACTTTGGATTTCTCTACTACTATGAGCGTTAATATGAGTCAGTGCAGAGTTTCACTAAGACCCTTATCACTAGATTCAGTCTGGATATTTTTCAAAAATCAAACAAGCCTGAGGGTATTGAAATAGAACACTTGACCGAAAGAATTGTGTAAATAAGTTAGTTTGGCTTTGATTTGAATTAAAAAGGAAACAGGTAAATAATAAAATTATTTTAGGCTGTTTTTCCTGAACTGTATTTAGGGTGGGAGTGATTATTGAAATTTGTTTTCTTAGTTTGATAGAGCTATCCAAGACCCACAATTTGACATCTTTCCTGGCCCTTTGGCCCTTCACCTTCTGGAAAAATTGAGGAAATTGCTTAAATGTAGGTTTTACGTAGTATCGGGACCCATACATTGCTGATAAACCCTTTCAACATTAATTTTATGTGATGGACATTGCTGAAAGCCAAAAAGCGTTCCAACCTCTTCTTTTTTAAAGTGAATATTCAAACTACTTAATAAATTATCAGAATCTTTTATTATGAATAATTTTTAGATAGGACAACACTTCAGTTAAAGAGATTGTTCACACGTGTATTCTCCGCTGTTTCATTACAGTTTATAAATCAAAACAAAGCAGAATCTCCTCCACTTTCCTCTCAGAACAATTGACTCACACTCCCTTTATCCACAGCGTAACATCATCAGTTCTAAGAAGAGATCTTTAATATGATCCGTGTCGTGCTGCTGAATGACGGCACAAGGATGTGCACAGCTAGCAGCTCACGTGTTATCCTCCAACGCTACGCCAGAGATGGCTTCAATTACCTGGCACTGACTGGTACTTACCTCTAGGAGCACTGAAGAAACATCTACTGAAGAAACATCTACTTGGAAGGGAATCAGGAACAACGTCTGGAGTGTTGAGTCAGTCGTCAAGTTTTGGAGACAAGCATTTGACAAGATTTCGTCTTCATTCCAAAGAATCATGGTAATAAATTCTCCCGGAGACTTTTTGAATTTACAGTACTTAAAATTCTCTCTTTATTGAAATGAAGTATAAACTGTATTAAGCACCAGAACAATATAATAAAAATAAATAATAATAATAATAATAATAATAATAATAATAATAATAATAATAATAATAATAATAATAATAATAATAATAATAATAATAATAATAGAAGAAGGCCACTGCATTTTGCACTTCATATGTTTTAGGCAAGTGAAAGCCATCTAAAGGTGAACTAAACCTATACACTACAACACAGTGATTTTTCTAGTGGCTTTACGTCGCACCGACACGGATAGGTCTTATGGCGATGATGGGATAGGAAAGACCTAGGAGTTGGAAGTAAGTGGCCGTGGCCTTAATTAAGGTACAGCCCCAGCATTTACCTGGTGTGAAAATGGGATACTACGGAAAACCATCTTCAGGGCTGCCGACAGTGCGGTTCGAACCCACCATCTCCCGGATGCAAGTTCACAGCCGCCCGCCTCTAATCGCTCGGTCAACTCGCCCGGTAACACAGTGATTAAAACAGTGTATGCATGCTTGTGAATGCTTCCGAATGACAGGATTTGTTGGAACTGAGAGATACCGAGAAATTTGAGAGAAAGTTTCGCCGCAAAATAATGGGCCCAAAACACGTTGATGGTCAGTAATAGGTTAAGGGGAACGGGAAAATTCTACCACGAAAGCGAAAGAATGATATATTAAATGAATAAAAGAAGACTGTAATTTTATGGGCATCTGTTTAGAAGGGACGAGAAGAGGCTGATAAAACAGGTTTTTAAAATATTGACACTAGACTTAAAATTTCTTAGGAATGGTTCTGGAACGTAAGAAATGATCTTGAGCAGTCTGGATTAAATTGGGAAGACATCTCAAGTCTAACAAAGCATAGATCAGTGATTGACAGCTTCAGATACTTCAATGACGAAGAGAAACAGACAAAAGAAGAAGAGATGTCAGAGAAAGAATTGAAAGATTCTGAGCTGCAAAGAAGACTTGCAATAACGTGTTGTTGTTGGTTGACGTTGCCTCAAATGACCGTAAAAGAATACAATAATAATAATAATAATAAGCTCTAGATGTAACTAATGGTATAAATATTGGTAGATGTATCGACAACCGAAACAAAATCAGCATTTGCTGATGGCATTGCTATCATATCCAAAAACATACAGAAAGCAATGTTGTCTGCAGAAGAACTCCATGACATAGCAGACAGAACAGGACTCAGCATTTCTTATGAAAGGAGAAGGTATACGGAAGGGACTGGATCAGCTTTCAACAGTCTACTATTAATCACCAAATATAGAAATATCGATCAAGTAGACAAATTTAAGTATCTAGGTGAAATTATTGAACCAGCAGGAGTTGAATAAGCAAGCTAACAAAGAACGAATTTCAAAACTTCAAATAGTATAAAACATTACTTGGAACGGATACAATAAAATAACTATATCAAGACAGGCAAAATCACAACATTATAACACAGTAGTTAAAACAGAATCATTTCATCCACCTGAAACTGTTATAATTGGTGGCAAATCTCAAATAAAGATGATCGAAACGCAAGAAAGAAATGTCCTCAGGAAAATGTTAGGACCAAAGTGCGAAAATGGAATTTGGATGAAAAATAAATCACATGATATCCATCAAGCTACAGGAAAAATCACAGATACAATCAGGAATCGCTGATTATAATTTTATGGTCACTTATATAGATTGGATAATAACAGGCTCACAAAGAACATTTTAAACCTAGTCTTATTAAAGAAAAATTACAATAATTGGCTAAAAGGAATCAGTGATTTGGCATTAAGGAAGAAACCATTCATGATAGAATGACATTCAGAATCTTGATTCACAAACACAAATTTTCTGTAAAGCCCACGCGACTAAATACAGGATGGACTAACAAACGTAAAAAGGACGACAGCGAGCAGATGAGGAGATATTGGGAAGAGAAGAAGTAAAATCACAAAAGTGCTAATAAGTTCAAATGCGCTCCTTAGTTGGGTATAACGAATTTATTATTATTAACAAAGAACGAATTGCAACATTTCAATGAGCCTACATAATTACTTTACTTGGAATGGATACAAAAAAAAGAACTATATCGGAACAGGCAAATTTACGACATTACTTTATACATTAATTTCTAACTATTCATAGTCAAGTGTGAATCAGACTGTGAGCGAGTATGAAAATAAAACTGTTTTCATAATGATCTTAAGTGAGATGACATAATGACAAAAAACAGAGAAATTTTGGAAAATCCTGAAACAAGAAAGTTATAGAGTTCGATTCCAAGGTCTATGAAAAATCGTCAAAAGGGTCTTTGTCAAGGCACATTCAACCACGCTCTGCTACCACTTATTCCAGGGTGTAGACAGTGATACGGGCTTCAGTTGCTGGACAGAGAAAAGGTGAGAGCATTATTTAAAACACTACAATTTGAAATTATATTTCTTCCTTTTTCTTCTGACTTTAAACTTTGATGAACAATAACAAATAATAGTTGAATAGAATAATGGTGAGGTTGTGCTTTTGAGAGGCTGGAAAGTTGTAAGTTTTGGAGCTCAGTCTCTTAGAGTGCAAATTGAGGGGAACGAAGTTGCTCTTTGGAATAGCGTAACTTTGGACCTACAAGCTCGTTCTGCAAATTATTGTGTATCTGGAATTTAATCATTCCTGTTATCTGAGCCGTCGAGCTCCTGAATCTTTCTTTATCAAAGCTTAAAGTCCAAAGAAAACATAAAATAAATAAATAAAATCCCAATTTTAGTGTTTAAATTATTCTTCGATCGTTTCTTTCTCCATCCATTCAACCCGGCACCTTCTTACACCTCTGCAACCTACGGTATCCGCGTAACATTAATAATAAAAAGAAGACGAAGAGAAAGAGGAAGAAGAATTTCAGAATTCCTTCAGTCTACGTCACGTAAATTGTTTCTGTTTTCCTCAATAATATCAAATTAACCAGCTTCGCATCATGGATATAAAATTATAGAATTTAATATCTCCATTGTTTGTACTTTGCGTTCTAATATGTGTACGATATTCTCTCCCCCAGAATCTACTTCCTTCGTGTGGGTTGAACTGCTCGACCATTACCGCTAACAATGTTAGCTATAAACTTTCTGAGCGGACCACAGTATGCACCCTCGCTATTTGGTAATTGAAAGTGTGTATTACAAATTGTTGACCACCCTCCCTCCCCAAACCACTCTCCGATATTACCATCCCTAAACAAGTGAAACTTACTTATGTATATTAATATAATTTCCTTTATTATCCTCCCCGAGTCCATATATGTAAACGGGGGTTCACTTAAAATTATAATCACAAATATAAGGTAAAATGTGTGCTCTTAGATTCTCCAAAACGAAAAATTATCTTTGTAATGTATACCGAGGTACAAGTATTGCTTCTGCTATCAGTGATCATCACGGAGGCTGTTTGGATCCTTTAAGTGCGCCATAATAGATTTCAATTTACTGTACTATGTAGGGTACGGATTCTTGGACATTTACAGATTAGAATGCAAACATCCTGAAAGGAGTAACAACTAGCCCGGACCGAGCTCGATAGCTGCAGTCGCTTAAGTGCGGCCAGTATCCAGTATTCGGGAGATAGTAGGTTCGAACCCCACTGTCTGCAGCCCTGAAAATGGTTTTCCGTGGTTTCCCATTTTCACACCAGGCAAATGCTGGGGCTGTACCTTAATTAAGGCCACGGCTGCTTCCTTCCCACTCCTAGCCCTTTCCTGTCCCATCGTCGCCATAAGACCTATCTGTGTCGGTGCGACGTAAAGCAATTAGCAATTAGCAACTAGCCCGGACATCAGTTCTGTTATGTGATTTGCATAAACGTTAGGAACCCGGTCTCTTAGAATCCCTAGAAGTCATGTTACTCTCGCTACATTACGGATGAATGGGCAGGACGGCAACTCCTACCAGCCAAATTAGTTTGCATTCTAATTTGTTACTGTCTAAACATCCGGCCGCTAATAATAAGGAAACAGGGGATATTTTAACTGACGACGACACCGCCACACTGGGGTGAAACTTTTATTAATAAATGGAATGGCCCTAAAGATCTGAATGTTTTAAAACTTGAAAGTCGATAAAATTAAATTATGGTTTTCTTTTTTGGTAAATTCAGTTGGCAATCTGAAGAGGTGAACGTAAAATGTTATGTCCTTCTTTTCCAAATTACGCTTGATATTTTTTCGGCATGGGTGTATATTTCAAAGTTGCTCCGAAGTCTGTAAACAACATCTTTGAAGTTGGAACCAACCATTTTTTCGGATAATCCTCCTTTCCTAAATTACCAGTTTTTCAACCAGGCCATGCGTTCGAACTGTTAAACATTCAGGTCTAACTACAGTTTGATAATGTCTAAATTTTGCATTTCGAGAGGTATACTTTTTGGTATAAATGTTTTGAATCTGTTAAGAAGGCGAATTTTTCAGAATTGTTGGATTCAACCCATTCACTAAAATATTTGAATATTTCCACTTTCAAGATTCTACTGAGGGTAGTCAAAAGATGTGGTGGAGCAGGAGCGTAGCGCACTAAGAACGTTTTGCAATGTGAGTGAACGATTTACAATTTTCAAATAATTTCCACCACACTCAATACACTTCTTCATATGTCGAAACCAGTCACTGAACCAAGTCTGCCAATTTTCTTCGGTTACATTTTCACACTCTTAATCCCATGCTGCCAGAAAATCCTCGTCGGATGTTAAACGCCGCCCTTTCAGATTCATATTCACTTCAGGGAAGAGTGCGGAGTAACATGGGGCAAGATGAGGACTGTATGGAGGATGATCAAGCACAGTCAACCCTGATCTGGCAATAAAATCCATTGTTACATTAGCACGATGTTCTGGAGCATTGTCGTGATGCAAGAGCCAAGTGTTGAGCCGTGACCTAGGACGGAGCTGCTTGAGAGCCGGGATGGCCTGAGGCAGACAAGTCTCACTGTACCACTTCGCAGGAACTGTCCTTTGTGTTTCTAGCACAACACGAGTCAGGGTGCCCCGTTTAGTGAAGAATACTGCAACCATCCTTTCCTTCACTAACCTTGACTTTCGCACAGTCACAGGAATACCCTCATCTTCAAACAGCCACACCTTGTTCTGGAATTTTGTTGGGACATAGTAATAATAAAGCCAAGTTTCGTCACGTGTAACAATGCTATTAACTTTACGCGAAGTCCCATTTTCAAACTGTTTTGGCATTTTTCGGCACTATTTCACTCGATTTGCTCTTTGTTCCTCTGAAAGTGAATGGGGCACCCAAAGGGAACAAACCTTTCCAACATGGAGATGGTCGTGTAGAACTGAATGAATAGCTGGTGCAGGGATGTGGAGGGTCTCTTCTACCTGCCGATATGTCAACCGCCTCTCTTGCTGCAACCTTTTTCTCACAGCTTCAATGTTTTTCTCAGTCACTAGTTCAGACGGTCGCCGAGAACGAGGATGGTCTTCAACCCCAAAATTTCCCCTCTGGTGCTCTTTGTACCAGCGGGAAATTGTTGCCCGATGTGGACAGTCTTTCCCCAGCACAGGAGTCATTTCCTCCAGGCACTAGTCAACAGTCAATCCACGAGCAAAGTTGTAGCGGATAATTGAGCGATATTCACCTTCAGATCACACTGACATCTTAACTTGATTTCAATCCCACTGCTTGGTAACAACTGGTATGAAAGTCGCGCTTTGCTCTTTTCTAGACCGGTTTTCATCCTCACTATAACAGGGGTGTCCATGCAACCGTTTTTGCGTATTGCAAAACTTTCCTAGTGCCCTTTGTATCATGTTAGAAAAAAGTGAGTTTTGGTGTAGGAGATCTTGAGGATAATCTTACCTGATGAGTTGCTACTTCAGGAGAGGAAGTAAGGAGAGCGAGGGCATCTGCAAAAGCAAGGCAGTCACTCTTGATACCATTACGAGTTCGTCCTATTCGAACTACATTAGGGATTCCTTTAGATTGGAGAACATGTCTCCATTCCCAAAAGACCCTCTCAAGAGCACAGTTGAAAATTAGTGGTGATAGTCCATCTCCTTGCGGAACTCCTCTTTGGATTTGAAAGGCTTCAGAAATCACAGATCTGCATTTCACTTTGGAAGACGTCCCAGTGAGTATAATTTAATCTGCCAGGTCTTGTTATCTAGGCTGAATTTTTGGAGAACTTGGAAAAGTGTTGTGCCGTCAATCGAGTAGTAATAACAATAATAATGACAATTTAATGCGCTTCATTTCAGGGTGATCTGTTTTGTAATTCACTCTCTAAATCGGCCAGTCCATGGCCAACCAAGAACATGGATTCATTCAGATCGTCAAGCCGTCGCTTCTTTAGTCTTTCTCGTGGTCGACAAAGCGAATTTATCTTGGTACAGGTCATGGAGGCTGTGGAGTGGTGAATGTCAAAGGCTTCAACAAATTCTAATCTCAGAACTATGCGTTATAAAGTAGTTAGCACGATACCCAACCATTCTTGCCCCGTGGTACTGAATTTTGGTATAAAGTGAGTGAACCTCAGATCCATGTCTCTCCAGATGTACAAGTATTTTCCCGAATTATTATGAGTTCCAAGCACGCCATCCAGACCCCTATTATAAAAATCAAGCTGCACAACTCATTATACATTTCAATATCTGAAGACGCTCCTTATACTGTATTTGAGAGCGCATCCCTCAATTTTATGAATGCCTCATATTAAGCACTTTCCTGCAATGTCAATAGAGGTCACGGTGGATGAATTCCTCGCCTTCTTCTAATGGAAACTTTAATTTTGCTCCATCGCTTTTACCGTGGAGGAGTAAATTGCTTTCCCCGTCTCTACGGCCATAATAGTTACAGTGTGATGGAGTGTTAACGGAAGGAATTAGGACAGGATGGGCTCCATTATATGAAGTTCTAGTGAACGACTGTGATGGGACAGACTAAAGAGGTGAGCATCTCCTTGTCTATGGTCCTAGGTTCAAGCCCGAGTTCAGTTGGTGTTCAGGAATTATACCTCCTGAGAAAAAGTGGAGAGACATGCGTGTTTTGGATGTCGATGTTGTTTGGATACAAAAACAACGAACTTGATCATTTTTAACAGTGGAATGAAATCGCATGAGATCAAGAATATTTTACTGAAGAAATGACCGTTTTTTTAGAGAAAGGTAAGTGAGTATATGACTTTTATTTTTACATTTTGCTTGACTTCGCATCGACGAAGATAGGTCTTATGGTGATGATGGGATAAAAAGGCCTTGGAGTGGGAAGAAAGCGGGCGTAGCCGTAATTAAGGTACCTCCTCAACATTTGCTTGCTGTGAAAATGGGAGATTACGGAAAACCATTTCTGGGTTGCCGACAGTGTGGTTCAAACTCACTATATTCCGAATGGAAGCTCACAGCTGCGCGCCCCTAACCGCACGGCCAACTTGCTCGGTTGAGAAAAATGTCGGAGGAGAAAAACTTATACCTCTCCACGCCTCGCAAATATACCACTACACGATTGAAGAAGATAAGTGTTGACCAAGGAAAGTCAGACAACATTTACCTCACTTATTACGACTTAGTATTTTACCGGTTACGACCTGTACATGCATATTTTTTGAGAGTTAATTGTATTTAATCATCACGCGTATTACTCCGTGCAAGCCTGGTTTGTTTACATTCAGCAGGACGAGCGAGCAAGCTAAGGACAGCTGTATGTGTGACGTAGCTGCAGGGGCTAGTTAGATCACCCGCCTATCATGCCACGTGCAGCTGGCCTGAACTCGTATATTCTAGATTCAAGCGTCACACCTTCCCGAACATTCGACGGAGAAAAAACTTACAACTCCTATAATAATTATGGTAGCGACTTGAGCAACATGCCATTTTAAAGGGAATCACATAAACGTCGCAATGCTTGAATTTCAAGAAAATCCGTCGAGGGATTCAGGAGATAACCAGCTTCACGTCATATGTGACGTAGATGTCCCCAAACCGAATATAAGGAGGGCTCAATATAGCCTGATATATCAGTCAGTCAGTCACAGTCGAGTAGTCAGCGTGGCTCTACTCGCTGCCATAATTGTCGGAGGCTACCTTCGTGTGGTTATAGTCTCACTGAGGAACTCTCAATTTCCTCGAAGTCTTTATTTACGAGTGTTGAGGAGCGAATTCTTCTAAGTCTTTATAAATGGGACTTGTAATATTTATGAGTGCTTGAGGAACGAATTCTTCTCTTTATAAATGGAACTTGTAATATTTACCAGTGATGGATTCTAAATTTTCTCCAGTGATTTTTCAAAGACTTGTAATATTTACCAGTGATGGACTCTAACTTTTCGCCAGTGATTATTCAAAGACTTGTAATATTCACGAGTGATGAACTCTAAATTTATTTGAAGTTTCCATGAGCATAGACTTGTGATTTTTGCCAGTGATTACTTAAAGACTTGTAATTTTTGCCATTGATTATTGAAAGTCTTCATGAACATGGAATTGTCATTTCCATGAGTATTAAAGAGTGAATTCTTGAAAGTCTTTGTGAACATTAACTAGTGATTTTACTAGTGGTGAGAAAACTAATTATTCAAGGTTTTCATGAACTTTGACTTATAAATTCTGCGTGTGACGAAGAACACATTTCCGGAGTTTTGTGGACATTGATTCTATCAACCTCATTGTACCTGCAACATCATCAGGAACCATCGTAGGTCATCCCGAGCATCGAGAATTTGAGGCGCATTCCATGCAACCAACCTGGATGGTCCGTCCGTATCTTGACGGAGTACTTGGGCATCTTCTGGAACGTGTTCCATCCGGTGCGGCCTGGTGAGCTGGAGACCCGGGCCATTTAAAGGACAATGTGGAAGACAACCCCTATCTACCATGAGGTGATGAGCAATTTAATATGCATTACATGAATAAACTCTTATCAAATAAGATTCAAACTTTTCTTGTAGATAGGACCCTGCCTCCTGTACCAAGCCCTAGCTAATATTCATCCAGTTTAGCCCTACGAACTATTCCATGCTTACGTTGAAAATAAATCTTAAATTCGTGCTCTTTTACTGGTACATATGCCATATGTTTGTTGATCATTTCCCGTGTTGCCTATTTTGCTCATGTATTTCTCAACACAATTATAAAACTATTATTAATATATATACTAGGACCAGTGCTGGTTCGCAGTATTCGTTACAAATAGGTCAGAGTACTCGTCTTTATATGCAGATCTTAGTCATATTGTTTCTCCTGTCCTTTCCAATAGTTTTGTGAACATTTAATACCGGTATCTGATAATTTATTCATTCCTAACTTGGTTTATAACCTTTTTTCATACAATATTCTCTGGCTTGACAGGTACTAATCGAACATGGCTGCATGTAATAACATTACTAAGCATGAAACACATCACTGAAAGTGTTAGTCGCTTAAAGTAGAGAATGTTTGGCGGGCTAGGTGAGATGATTCACCGACAGGTAATTCCCGAGAAAATAAAACAGAAAGAAGCAAATTGGTCCAGTAGAATGGCTGGCCAGCGTGGACAAAGCTTTTTGTAAACTTTTTTTCACTAAAGATGAGCCGTTTATTTTTTGTAGTTTCGAGATAGTTTAATGTTTTTCTCTGCTCTATTAGTAAAGTTTAAGAAGTATATAGATAAACTTGGTCACATTTGTCAAATTTTCATCATCAACATGATCATAACCATCACTATCATAATCATCATCATCATAATCATCTTTACAGCCCATCAATTTTCTAACCCCCTCGAAGCATGTTTTCCTTGGTCTTTTTCTATCTTTCTTTCCCAGCATTTTTCCTTCAAAGACGTATACTATGAAGTCATTATGTCTCAATATATGACCCTCAAGTTTTATCATCCTTCTTTACATATCCTTTATCATTATCCGTAGTTCATTGATTTCCTTTAGAACATCTCGTATCGTCTATTTTTCTGTTCATCACGACTTCGCCATTTTCCTCCAAATCCAAATTCCAGTTTCTTCCAATGAATCTCTTTACTTGTTTTCCAGTAGTCCACCTCTCACAACCGTAAAGTTGTACAATGGATTTTGTAAAACCCTTTCTTGTTTTTACACTTATATGCGTATTCGTTAAAATACTTCTTTTACTTCCTTGGTGCATCTTCATTGATCATGCTTCCTAAGTAACACAAATGTTACACTTCTTCTACTTTGGAATTTCCTATTCTTTTATTTGTATGAACTTTCCCGACATCTTTGCTCATAGCTACAATTTCTGTTTTTTAATATTGATATTAATTTTTTAATATTTTGTATATCACACAGAACAGTCAACATTCATTAATTCCTTCTCAGAGTCTACTATTATGCAAATGTCATCAGGAAATATAATATTGTTTAATCTTTTCCCATTTATCTTTAATCCTTTAGTACTTTTCTTTAAAACACACGTTGCTCCTTCAATAAACGAATTGAAAAGGTATGGTGAGAATGTACAACACTGCCTCACTCCTTTCTTAATTCTTAATTTTCATGTCTGATGAAGAAAATAAACTATTACCTTTTACGAAATTTGACGTGATAATAAGCTTTTGGGAAATAACAGAACGAGATAAACTAATTGGTCACACTCATTTTTCATAGTATTTTCTGTCTCGCACTGTTTTTCCACTCTTCAGCTCTGCATTGTAATCCTCTATTATGTCGGTTGCACGTAGTTTTATATTATTATTTTAACATTTTATTTTAACGTATTTCTTCTGCCAATTTCGTCCCTGATACGTCTCATCACATTGGTGTTTACTTCGCACGCACACACTATGGAACTAGAAGCATCTTAAATGGAGCTAAGACAGTGTCGTCGTCTTCCTCATGGATAGTGAGCCATCTAGTGACGGACAAGAGTACCATTCACTACAGACCAACGATAAACCATTCTTAAATTCAAACCTTCAAACCTCGCGAACGGACGAGAGTTTCTCCTGAAGAAGCTCAGAAAAGATCTTCGACGTTCTGTTTTATTGTAGGTCTGCTAGAAGACAGACTAAACTTCTATGTGTATGGCTGAGTTTCAATGAATCTTGTCAGGTAAACACCAGGGATCAATTTCATGTCATCATCGTACGGCATGGAATTTTTTCCATCCTTTAAAAGTCAGACTAATTTTGCCGGATTTGAACCCGATCTCCTGGGATGCAGAGGCCAAAATTTTACTCGTTAACCACAGAAGAACCTTACTTAAGACAGAATCACTAAGAGAAAATCGCACATTCTCAAAAGTAATGGTGGCTTGAAATAGGATTCTGTGTGCTAAAGGAAGATAGGAAGCCGAATTTCTTCTTTTCCTGTTCCATATCCTCATTGGATGTTGGCTGCCATTAGAACAGTCTGGTTCTTGTTCTCAGTAACTGGGAAAAGACTGGGGGTATTGTGTCCATACTATTCTCGTAGATTCTGTTGCTAAGATATCGATGGCTGATCTCTAAAACTTCGTGTGTTCCAGCGCTCATCCTACCCATTATATTCCTTAAGACTGCCCACGCCTTCCAGCCACATGTGGATATGGAACCCATCAGAATAATATTCGTTCGGTTCATTTTCCTATGATAAAGAGTAAAAGAAATCAAAATAAGATTTGCTGATGACATAGCTGTCATGGAGGAGAATGAAGAGAAACTACAAAGTGTATTAATAAGAATGAATAACATATTTAGAGATAAGTATAACATGGAAATTAATACAAAAAACACCGAAATTATGGTAAGCAACCGCCAACATATTGCAGTCGACATGAGAATTAGTGATGTACCACTAAGGCAAGTAAATGTCTTTACCTACTTAGGAAGTAAAATCACTCCAGATGGCAAAAGTTCACTAGACAACAGAATTTCCCAAGCAAAGATAGCTTAATACAAGAAAAGGATACTACTTACATCAAGGAATTTAAATGTGGAGACTAAGAAGAGATTTATTAAGTGTTATGTGTGGAGTGTGGCCTTGTATGGCTCAGAAACGTGGACTATTAGTGCACGTGATAAGAAACGTCTGGAAGCATTTGAGATGTGGTACTGGAGAAGGATGGAAAAGATCTCATGGACAGCAAAACTCACCAATGTAGAAGTTCTTCGACGAATAGGCGAAAAAATCCTTTTTAGCAACAATAAGAAAGAGAAGGGGCCAATTAATTGGCCATCTCTATAGGCACAATGGTTTCATATTTAATGTCATGGAAGGAATGATTCAAGGTAAAGGAGGAAGAGGGACTGCAATAATCAAGACAGATCAGAGATGGCGTAGGAACAGAGATTAGCGGATTACAGAGAAGAGTGGGAAGACGATTTGCTGCCAACCAATCTTAGAATCGAGAATTAAAAAGAAGAAAGTGTAAATAATCATAGAACTTAGCGTACAGTACTCTAAGAATGCTGTTTGCATGGCGAATTTACGCACTTGTACAGTATAATGCATTTTCCTTTACACACTAGCACAGGGAAACGAAACCAACGAAAATTGCTCTGATGGGATGCATATGCTATATCTGGATGCAAGGCGTGACCAGTATTAACGAAAATGATGGATAGAAAGAACATTCGGAGATGCAAGGTTTTAGAATTAAGCCATCGATATTATCCTTCTTCCCCTAATTCTCTTTCCTTCAATTTTGCCTTACCGAGCTCGATAGCTGCAGTCGCTTAAGTGCGGCAGTATCCAGTAATTGGGAGATAGTGGGTTCGAACCCCACTGTCGTCAGCCCTGAAGATAGTTTTACGTGGTTTCCCATTTTCACACCAGGAAAATGCTGGGGCTATACCTACATTAAGGCCACGGCCGCTTCCATACCATTCCTAGGCCTTTCCTATCCCATCGTCGCCATAAGACATACTTGTCGGTGCGACGTAAATCAAATACAAATTTTGCCTTTGAAAAACGGACGAGAAGATGGAAGAAGAAAAAGTATAAATTCCTACTTATTCGGATTTTTTCTCTCCGGTGCTCTCGAGAGTTCTGAATGTTGGTGTCGTGATAGTTCTCATAATTCTATCAAAATAATCCACACATTGGAAGCGTTACCTCTAGTGTATGCATATTACTTCTCGTTCCACATCCGTACCAAGCAAGTAATATATTCCTTGTCTGGCTCCATGGCTAAATGGTTAGCTTGCTAGCCTTTGGTCACAGGGTTCCCGAGTTCGATTCTCGGCAGGGTTGAGTACTTCAACGATCATTGGTTAATTCCTCTGGCACGGGGGCTGGGTGTGTGTGTGTTGTCTTTATAATAATTTCATCCTCATCACGACGCGCAGGTCGCCTACGGGAATCAAATCAGAACACCTGCACCTGGCGAGCCGAACATGCCCTCGGACACTCCCGGCACTAAAAGCCATACACCATTTCATTTCAATGTATTCCGTTCCTAGAAAAGGAACCTTTCCAGCTGTATTTTTTGATAGAGCACTCTATGCAACTGTGAATTCCCAATTTGTTCCGCTAGGTAATTGGTAGGAAGGGAGGTGTCTAGACATCTGATCCCTAATTGAACCGCACTACTCGAAAAGGAATAAAGGAAAGGAGGGAGAGACCACTCTAATCGCAACTCCCAGCTCCCGTTATAAATTCACAGCACAAGTAATAGGATCTGTCTGACTGCCGTAATTTAGTTTCAGCGCAAGTCAGAGTTTCATTTAGGAGAGTACAAGTTAAGAAAAACACATACACTCTCTTCGATACTGCATCTTCGTCCGAGGTCTAGGTCGACCCCGAGATAGACGTGATTCTGTATCTCAGAGAGAGCATCTTAGAGAGGTATCGGGGGCATAGTCCAATGCCAGATTAGAAAATTCTGCGGAGAACAGTAATTCATCAAAATGAATCGAATGTTTACGCTATTTATAATGTAGAAAAATATTCATTACACATATTAAGAAAAAAATGTTTGTCAAGAAATATCGGACAACCAAAATGTTGTAAACATTTTTCATGAAATGTAATAAAAATCTGAGAACTAGAGAAAGAAGCAGCTAAAATAAATCTTCACAAACAATAGACACCCAAATAAATGCCTCAAATACCAAGAACAAAAGATTGAAATAGTAAAAGAAATATAATATCTCGGAGAATTGATTAGTTGAAATGCTGTGGAAATAAAAGGAGTGGAGTCCAGAAAAACAAACTTGAACTGCCCTTTCAACTAACGAAAGTAATCTCGTTGATGGGAGGCCAAAATGAAACATTATAAAACAGTGATTAAAACAGAAGCATAATATTCAGCAAAAACACAAAACATGAATTTCAACGGTCAGATGGAGAAACTCGAGCTGAAAGAAATAGGATCATGGGACAAACTTTCAGGATAATAAGGTAATATACATCAAGAATGAAACACTCTACAAGAGAATTGAAAAACTCTCAGATACTATGCGAAAAAGAAGGATGCATATTCATGGTCATCTTATCAGAATGTATCTCATGGTATTAGGAAGGGAATGCGACCTGAAATCCCACGCCAAAACTCTTTCATGCCTCAATGCGTGAAGAAACGCTGAGCAAGCGGGATATGCTTCGGAAAATGAAGATCAACCAAACACATCTTTGACTTCTTCTGTAACCACAAAACAAAACCGAATTGGTTTAAACACACTGAAAAAGATCCAGTAGAATTAAAAATTACAGGAAATTCTATATTCGATCGAACAACTACAGTAATAACTAGAGCCCGAAATCTTATGCACTAATAGGTTAGAATGCGAACTTACTGAAGCGAGAAGCAAGTATTGTCTACCTTCACAACGATTATGCAATGGGGTTTGCATAAACATTAGGGGTACGGCGCCTCAGTACCACTATAATTTATGTTACTCTTTCTACATTATGGAAGAGCGGGTGGCGGCATTTCCTACTAATCGAATTTGTTTGCAATCCAACCTATTACCGCATGAAAATCCGGGCTTTAGTAATAACTAAAGAAGACATGATAAAGTTTCAAGATAAATCTACGTTAAAAGCTAAACCTATTATCTAGGAAGACAAGAGGAAACGAAGATCAGAAATAATGAAAAAAATACTGGGCACTAAGAAAAGAACAACACACTGAGAAAAGATTGATTCAGCGTACCATAAAGTAGAAGGAGAAGAATAAAGTAATCTGATTCGAACGTACATTGACTACGTAGGAATATATCCCGATGTATAAGTGCAAAATCATCGTCCTCACGACTTAGGGATAGGGTTATATAGTCTTATTGAATTTCCCATTGGCTTGTTATTAAACTCCTATACCGTACGCTAAGGTACAATACGTATTGCAACTCTTAGGATATTGCAATTCATTTCTCCTATTATTTACGTAAATCTCCCCATAGGGATAGGGTTATATAGTCTTATTGAATTTCCCATTGGCTTGTTATTAAACTCCTATACCGTACGCTAAGGAACAATAAGTATTGCAACACTTAGGATATTGCAATTCATTTCTCCTATTATTTACGTAAATCTCCCCATAGAATTCCACTCGAGATCTTTTAGTAGGTTGTTACGTTTCACTAAAAATGATGTCTTACTAACTACTCCGCACTTTTAATTCATGAAAATATTTAATTTATTTATATATTTATTTATTTATTTATTTACTCATTTATTTATTTGTTTATTTATTTATTTATTTACTTATTTATTTATTTATTTATTTATTTATCATGGCCCTTGACCCTCTCTTACACTTAACCACACTATGCGGCTTGATAATGAATACAAACGATATGTTCAAACTTAATGCACTGTTTATAATATAATAATATAACTTAATTCAGACTAAAACTCAAATATCTACATCCTGAGTCTAAAATGAGCAAAATAAATTCAAAATTAACTATTCTACGTGAAATTCATATAATATTAAAGTAATTTATGTAAATATTTGGGAACTATTCACTCAAGACATTCACTCACTCATTCACCCGTAACTACACAATATAGCCTACGTATTCAAGGGGAACTATTTAGACTGTCTTTTGAAGGTAAAATGAGGAACAATTTCTAATTTCATAGGGTAAAGCAATCCATATTCTAGTGCCAGACACAAGGAAAGAATTACTGAAGGCAGATGTATGATGTGGAGGTATTGAAACTATTGGATCGATGCATAAGTTCGTGGGGTATTCTTTCGGACTGGCAACAATGCGGCGTGAACGGATTGCTTATCGTTATTCCGCTATTTTAACTGAGTTTGTGTGTTGTGAAACACACGTTTTCTTGATTTTGAACGTATTATTTGTGTATATTACAGACAAACGGATATGGAATGTCAAGTTGAGAAAAGTCAGCATTTCCGATGCATTTTATTCTTTGTTTGAGTTTAACCGAGGATCCAGTGCAGCAGGAGGTGCGGGAACAATTTGTGAAGTGTATGGGAATGAAGTAATTGCTTAAAAAAACAGCATACAAATAGTTTTCCCGCTTTCGAGCAGGACGGTTTTACTTGTCTGTTGATTCACGTTCTGGAAGACCTACAGATTTTGACGAAAATCGCTTGAATGAGTTGCTTTACGAGAATCCTCGTCAAACAACGTGGGAAATGGCGCAAGTTTTTGAATGTGATCAGTCAACCTTTGTACGCCATTTGCATTTGATGTGTAAGGCACAGAAATTGGGTATATGTGTAACTGGCAGTAACAAACATCAACGAGTAAACATCAGTTCGTCATTGCTGTCCCGGCACCGGTTAGCTTGTGATACGCACAAAGCATTCCTTTCGAACATTGTCACCGGTGACGAGAAATGGTGCCTGTATGTTAACATGAAGAAGAGGAAAGAGTGGCTCAGCCCATCAAAAAAAAAAGCAACTCCCCATGCCAAGGATAGTGCCCATCCACAGAAAATCATGTTGTGTGTTTGGTGGAAGAAAGATGGCATTTTTCATCCTGAACTTCTATAGAGAAACGTAACCATTAACTATGCTGTCTACAGTGACGTTGCTATTGACAACAAAAGACAAAGACAACAACCAGTCTTATTGCTCCATGTTAACGCTCGTCCGAATACAGCGCAATTGACCAAAGATGTGAATGTTGAACTTCTTCCTCATCCTCCGTATTACCCTGACATTGCTCCCTCGGATTTCTTATCCAGTCTCTTTCAAACCACATTTAGGGTCAAGTGTTTCCTGAAGAAGTTTGTCTCGACCAATGGTTAACAGATTTCTTCCAGTGAAAATCAAAATAGTTCTACAGGCGAGGCATTCAACTTCTACTTATACGTTGGAAAAAGGTCATAGAGTGGAGGTGAACAAATGACTGAGTGATTGTGATTGCGAGTTAAAGTGCGTGACAGTGACAATAAGATAAAATCAAATATAAAATACAGGAACCACACGAAGTTATCCGTCGACCCAGTATCTTGCTTTTACTCTCCAGTACAATAAATGTATAATTAATGTAGATGACCATGCAATGATTCCTCTGTTTTATTTCCGATTATATCAGAGTTAACAATAGCTTGTTGTTGGATGCCAAATAGTATTAACTATTACAATAATAATCTTCATCATCGTCTTCATCTTCCGCAGTTTATCCCTCTTTCTCAGGGTCTCTGCACGTACTGGCGCATCAAGGAGTTGTGGCCGGCGATTTAAGGTCGCATGCCCTTTCTGGTTTCTTGGGATTTTCAGTTTTAAATCCCCCCCCCTGCAACACCAGGAATCAAAACACTGTCGCCGAGACGAAAGGTAAGCACCTAAGCTGATACACCATCCTGTTTACCAATAGTAACAGTCATGTGTATGCTGGGCAACGGGAATATCCCGACTCCTTCGCAGTGAAGTTTGCAGAAGATGCCCAAAACATTGCGGTCAGCAATGGCCGGAGAACTGTTCACTTCTCAGGCAACGCGGCAAGCCTTCACAATACAGATAGAGAAACGTGGTTTTCTTGTGAGTGGAATTGCAAAAAAAAATAAAAAGAAAAAGTTCCAATGTAGCCTCAGTAAGAATTTTTACATACCGTACGTAGTCAGTGGGAGGTACAGATTTACACACACTTTAACTTGAACAGGGGTAGACAACACACTAAATCAGAACAAGATTTGATTGAAAATGAGCAGGGTTAACTATTTTTTTAAGATGATCCCGCGTACCACCGTTGTATATTACCCCTCTCTCCCCTACATAGCCTCCGAAACCAGAGCAAGGGAACTGGCTTCAGTTCAAACGTAGTCGCTAAATTTATAACTTGCCTCAGTTGTTTATAACATCACAAGTTCACACTCACTGCCACGTTTACGCAACGCAAGGGATATTGTACATATATGCGCATAATTTAAAGTGATTTGGTAACATCTAAGGATATTCTTGTTGAATGAATCACATCATTGTTTATTTAATCCTTAATTACTCGCATCGGCTCACAGAAACCCGAATGATACTTTTTTGTCAAATTCCTTTGATATACAGTAATACAAAATATCGCCGGCACTATGTAATTTCATGTGCTCTTGAGTTATTGGCCATCGTGGAGTTGACAATAAATTCTTGCGCATCTGCTATTGTTACGCGATTTGACTCGATGTGAATGTGTGTGTTGTGCTAGAACATTTATATAGAAATGACTAGAATTGTTCCTATTTTATGTGTAAGTGTTACGTTATGGCGTGGCTCCATGTTAGCATGCTGGCCTTTAGCCCAAGGGATTCTGGGTTTGATTCCTGGCTGAGTTGGGGATTTTGACCATCATTTTGTTATTTCCTCAAGCTCGGGACTGGGCGTTTGTGTTGCCTTCAACATTAAATTTAACGCCATATGTACAAAATATATACAATGTTCCGTAACAGTAGGTAGTGTGGAGTGTGCTGTGTGTGTGTTACGACAGACACAAACATCCAGTCCCTCCTCGAGAGAAATCAACCATATGAAAGTAACATCCCCGACCCGGCCAAGAATCAACGTCAGGGCCCTTTGAATCGAACCAAAAACCACTATGCCATTCATTCAGCCAAGGATCGGGACTTCATACTGTGTATAAGAATGAACCTTTCTGTCACGCGAGTACTTACGGTTTAATAATGTGTGCTTTTTATTTACATGTGTGCAATAGCGTTATATACGTAGGTGGATCAAAAGGTTAGTTGCACTAACGCGCCGCAGCAGCGCGCTGTGTGTCGCAAACGTGGGCACAGCGGAGAAAGGGACAGACACAGCCCACACGTGTGTTAGGCAGGTCGCTGTGGTGTCTCGTCAAGTATTGTGTGAATAGCGGGCAAATGCAATGGCGCGTCAACTGGACGTTCACTCCAAATATGAGGTGTATGCGACAATCCGATTCCTATGGGCCAAAAGGAAGAATTGCACGGACATTCATCGTGAAATTAGTGTTGTGTATGGGGAGCGGGCCATTTCCGGCAAGGTATCGTAAAGTGTTGTCAGCAATTCGAAGCCGGACGCACGGATATCACGGACAACCATCGCGAAGGCAGGCCCGCGACGTCCAGGACCCGTGCTAAGGTCAACAGTGTGAATGCGATCATTAGACAGAACGGGCGCATTAAACTGAGAGAAATCGCGACGCAGCTGAACGTGATGTATGGCAGTGTGTTCGCTATTGTTCACGAGGACCTTGGATAACGTAAGCTGTGTCAAAGATGGGTCCCACGTCTTTTCCCCGATGAGCACAAGGGACAACGTTTCCAATTCTCTCTGGCATTTTTGCAACGCTATGCCGCAGACGGCAACGGGTTTCTGCGGCGAATCGTCACAGGTGACGAAACGTGCGTCCACCACTTCACCCCCGAAACGAAACGAACATCAATGGAATGGGTGCACCCCTCATCACCACAACGAAAGAAGGCCAAGGTTCAACCTTCAGCCGGTAAGGTTATGGCGACAGTGTTCTTTGACATGGAGGGTTTGCTGCATCGGTGTGATTATTTTGCACGATAACGTAACATCTCACAAGGCCCGCCAAACGAGAGAACTGCTGCACCGTTTCAAGTGGGAGGTCTGGCAACATCCACCCTACAGTCCCGACCTAGCGTCATGTGACTTTCATCTGTTCGGTAAGCTCAAAACGGAGCTCGGTGGTCGACGTTTTCAGACCGATGAGGAGGTGAAGGCCGCTGTCTCTGAGTGGTTGCAGAACGCTGGAGGAAATTTCTATGCATCCGGCATCGACAAGTTGGTTGTGCGTTCGCAGAAATATTTGGAGTCTCTTGGAAACTATGTGGAAAAGTGACGTTACAGTGTATGTCGTTATAGTCGTGTTGCTGTTGTATAGGTGGTGTAATAAATGGCCATAACTGGGAATTGCAACTCATTTTCTGATCTGCCCTCGTATATGTAACTAGAAAGCTTTAAAGTTACATTATTATGAATACGTTAGGCAAGTATATTCTTGTGTTGGTTCTCCGCCAATCTTCCCACATCTCCTTAAATTGAAATGTTGAGCAACCATTATCACTGCTCCACGTAACTATGAGCAAGTGTCTGGATCTCAGTCTGTTCTTTGGTACTCCTCTAAAAGGAGGTAGAATGCAATGGTTCCCTTTATTATCTACCAAACTGCCCCACATCCAGCACTGATAATCTACAGACACTTACCACACACAATGCTATCACCTGCAATGGTTTAATATTAAATATACACTTGATGTACTCGAAAGATTTTACTTTAATACCACATCTCCTTGACAATCTTCTATCCCAGAGAGGCAGGCAACCCATCCGTCATCCATCCCTGATCACATATTGAAGCAGTGGGACGGAATGGGAAGCATCTAGACATTTCCTCAGCTTGTAAGATGAGTCGTGACTGAAATGATATCTCAAGAGGGTCAATCCATAAGCTTCTTACAGACCCTCCTGCCTTCCATTTAATCCCGTCACAGTGCTCGTGTATGGACAGGCGAAGAAAGAAACAGGACATGTCGTATTTATCATCATATTTGGTGTTTATGGCAATTATATTTAAGAAATAAATAATTATTAAGTAACTACGTACAGAATAATAGAACTTTTGTAATTATTTTCGGAGGGAAACTCTAAGCCACGGTTTATTAATTTGGGGTTATTGCTTTCGAGGTCCATGAAAGTGAAGTCAAATATTTCTTCTTGTTGCGTTCCGACCTTCTAAGGACCACGTTACAATTTGAATTCTTCCTCCTTAGTTGTTCTTTCCTTTTCTTCCAGCATTCTTTCATCGTTTCACTGTGCTTCTTTTTCCAGTTTTCAGTCTACTTTTTGCCTGTTTTCTTTTCCTTCCTTCCTTGGAATCCTTCCATTTGTAAGACTTTCTTCCTAAAAACCTTTCTTTCCAATAATTCTTCTTCTCGTATGTTGTTCCTTTCCAGGTCTTTCTTAACTTCTTTATTTATGTATTATGCGTTTGTATGTGGCGAATGTAGAGCTCATGTCCCTCTCTTACAACATACAGTATATAGTTACCTAAACCAACGGAGTAAAATAGTATTAAGGTATAATACTGTAGTTATTTTGTTAACGATTAATATTATTTATCTATATTACCTGGTATGAGCACTAAATCATTCTCTAACATTCATATAAGCTGTTTACGTATTTAAGAAGAAAAATCGACAATAGACACTTATATTTGCTATACTTTTAACAGACACATCGGGAGGGTATAAGATATTTAATTTTGTGTAATTTTAGCGAGCTATGGTAATAAATACTGTACATTGTAAAGATTTAGCCCTGTGGTTATGGGTGTTTTGATTCTGCTTACCATTAAATGCCTTTGTGAGGAGTGGTTTTTCAGCTCTTGTCTGTATCAAACTAGAAAATATAAACCAATTGGGCGTTAAAGATGGCATACGTGTTGTCTTGTCGAAGACCATTCCACATTTCCATTTTCTTAATCACGCCAAACAATAACAATGATGTTCTCATCGATGTGAACCATAAAGCTGAATTAAAAATTTGTCTCTTACCTCAGTTTGCACTGGCTGATTCTAATTCATTTTTGTCCAGAGCAATCATCAATTTTTTTAATGATAAACACTGGAATAAGTTTTGTTTAGATTGTTCACTAGGTTATTGTTTTGTGGATGTCATACACTGTATGAGGCAATCGCTTTTCAATAAGTTTTATGTCGCACGAACCTTTAATGGCATTACAGGCAAAGTGCTTCCGTCTCTCTTTATTCGACTATGATTAAATGTCTTAAGTTCTGAGTAATTACTTCGTACAATATGTTTTAATTTGTTACTTTATTATTAATGAAATTGTTACCATTCAGCTTGTTGTAAAATACTGTGGGAGATGGCAGGCATGATTAGTGACACACGAACAACTGTCATAACGAAAGGTAGGGATAAATGTTCGAAGCTCGTGAAATATGAGGTTTTGAGACTTTTCCGTAAAGGTGTGGTGTAAGTTATGGATAGATGGCCGGACAATGTTACTTAGCAACCGTACAGGCTACGTCTTATGGCTAGTGACCATCTGAAATTAGCAGCCGTTGATAGATGGCCATGACCGAGAGACAAGTAAGACATTTCTATGATTATTTGATTTTCTCAAAGGAACATTTCATGCCCATTTTCTCTTAAATAGTATTATCAGTAAACAAGTACCACAATGGTACATTAATTAAGATTAAACACGTATGAAAATCATTAGGATATATTAATTGATTTCTTTCCTTTTATTATTAGTATAAAATTTGTTCGGATGTGCGAGAGACTGTTTATTTTTAAGAGTTTGAGACACCTCGCTTGAGACATTACTTATCAAACCAGCAGAAATTTTGGTGTTCGTGTTGGTGACATTACCAGAGTTTCGCCCCAGTGTAGCAATCTCCTCCATAGGAGGCTTATAGGGTTGTCTCAACCTCTTTGATGTGATTATCCTAACTAAGGTATCTGTTACATCAATGCCATGTACACACGATGATCCCTTCGAAGTTTTTCTTCATGTATAATTCCCTTCTTGGTAAGCTCAGAACGTATTCCATACTAGCAGAATTCATAATTCTATAACATATATTAAAATCGATTTCCTTTTTCGCAGTTTCTACAAAGGATGGGGTATAATTTTCTTTCCATCTTCTCCACGCACACATATCGATCCCCCTTCCTCCAGTGGCTGGTTATTTTTATGTAGAACATCTCCTCGTAATGCAGTTTTCTTTCTAACGCTCGTTCCTAAATCTCATTTTCTTGGCTTGGGTGTCACATCTTCCTTATGTCATTGTAAAAGCTGGTGTGCCACAGAAAGTAAGGAAATTGTATCAGTAGAAACGACGTGCGTGTGTATTATAGTGTTACCATCTACATCGTCAAGTTCCCCCTTCTTAATCATTATCGACGTCTTGGAAATAAAGGAGATGTAAGTCATGACTACGGCCCCGATGATTATGCAGTAATAAGTTGGAATGCAAACTTACTGGAGCGAGTAGCAAGTAGAGTCTACTTGCATGGCGGTAATGTTATGAGGTTTGCATAAACATTAGGGGTTCTAATGCAAACCTCATAACAATACCGTCGTGCAGGTAGACTCTACTTGTTATTCGCTCCAGTAAGTTTGCATTCTAACCTATTACTGCATAAACATCCGAGCCCTAGACTCATGACAAACACATTTTATCAATTAATTTTCATTTTTTTGTGTGTTACCTCTCACCTTATACCACTCCGACACTTTCCTCTTAATTACTTTTCATTCATTTTGTTTCCATTTCTTAAAACTATATTTCATTCTTTTACTTTAAATCCATTTAATTTCCTTAGCTTTCCTTTCAGCTCACTGTTTTCGGTACGCTCTGATTTTTGTTTTAACTTTGAACACATTTGTTAATTGAAGAAGTAGCGGTTCCCATACTACGAAAAATGTAAAACTAAGCAATTTCCTCAATTGTGGGGAAGGTTGAAGGGCTAAAGCGCCCGGGAAGGTTTCAAATAGTGAATCACTGACAGCTCTATCAACATAACAAAAAAAATTAGAAAATCACTTCCCATATAAATACAGTTTCGATTAAACAGCCTAAAATCACTTGTTTCTTTACTCGTTTTGTTTTTGATTCAAACCCTAGCCAAATTAACTTATTTACATAAGTCTTTCTGTAATATATTCCCAGGTTCTAATACCCTTAGGTGGTCTTTTATATTTTGAAACATGTCCACACCGAATGTACTCATAAGGGATACATTAACTCACATTAGCGCTCGTAGTGGTGCTCAAGTGAAACAATGCAGTCACTAACATTACCACTCGTAGTGATATAAAAAAGGCAAACTTCTAATCTAATCGACCGAATAACGATGGTTAAGAAAATGATGGTAATTTTTAGAAATAAATAAAGAATACATTCACATAATTTACATTTTTATTTACCTAAAATTCGTAGCCCATATCCATAGGGTGTTTTCGACATTGAGTTGCTTGGCTGAAAGGCAACACATATCCACAAATCGGAAGCGCAATTAAGTTAACGAAGTGTTAATTGAGATCTATCAATATGAAATTTATTTCTGGCGTGTGAAAAGATGGGAAATGCTGCGAAATTGTTCAAAAATTTGAAGGACATATAGTTCTTCCTTATCTATATTTAGAATTAAATGGCACACCAGTGTACACTGTTTTATTCATCTGAAACAATAAATACACTCATCCGTGTGTTCTACAATGAATTCTTCTAATACATTTATATGACTGTACTGATTTATGTTCAACAACTACTCTTTGGACCATTTTTTCTTTGTTTTTTTATTAATAATAGCAAAAATTAAACCAACCAGCACGAACAAGTCATTTTCTTGCCCCGATGCTAGGAGGTGAACCAATGGAAATCTTAGCGGTTTACGTAAGGAGTGTGAGGTCTTAGGCTGTGCTTTTATGTTATTAAATTGTAAATAAAAGAGACTTGGGGGAACAACAAAATTATGTAATATTATCCTAGGAATGTGGGCTGAAATAAATAAAGGGAACGCAATTAAATAAAGAAGATGCATCTAGGTAGTAGTGAGGAAATTGCTACACTGGGGCGAAACGCTGGTAATTTAACAGGTGAAAAGGTCGAAAGAGCTTAAACCTTTTGAAAATTTCAAAATACTTGTGAATGTGATTTGATAGAATCTGATGATGTCTTTCAAGTACGGAACATGACATTCTATTTTAATTAAGTTGTTTATCATTCAGATATAATACTGTCGTTTTACCAGGTGTATGCGTAAGTATTTGCCGGTTTTTATTGTAAAGGAAACGCGCAATTTTCAAGGGAACTGCATTGTTTGTTTATTCAACATAGTTTCCATCGCCTTCTACACATTTCTCCCACCTTCCAGGTAAGTTATGAATACCATGCCAGAAAAACTGCTTGCCTTTTGCGGCAAACCATTCGTCGAGCCATTTTTCAACTTCCTCGAAATTGTTCAAATGCTGTTCCTCTGCGATCGCGTGATCCATTGATGGGAAGAGGGATAGTCAGATGGCGCCAGGTCGGGGCAGTACGGCAGGTGCGGAAAGATGTCCCATCCAAGCGATTTCAAGGTGTCTTTCACTGGTTTTGCAGTGTGAGACGGCGCATTGTCGTGAAACAAAATCCCTTTGCCACGTCTTCTGTCCCATTTCGGTCGTCTTTCGATCAATGCCGATTCTTTCTTGTGACACATTTAATACTTGTGCCAATTGTTGTTGAGTTTGAGTTGGATCATCGTTCAGTAACGCCTGCAATTGCTCGTCCTTACATGTTTCTGGTCTACGAGAGAGCGCCCTGCCTTTTACATTGATATAACCACGTTTAAATTGTCAAAACCATGTCTCCCATATTCTAATCGATGAAGCATGTTCATTATACGTTTCTACCAGCAAACGATGACTTTCCACAGCTTTTTCCTTCTGATTAAATACGAAAGGCATCGCGTACCGCAAATGTTCTTTCTCAGCCACAAACGTCGACATGATCACTGAACCGTACAAAACAGACGCTACTGTTTGGAGGACTCAACTTGTGTATTTGGTAGGTTAATACCAGACGAACAAACTAACGTATGTGTCAAATTCATACGCTGCTTACTGTTCGCTGGCGTCATCTCTTAGTGAAACCGGAAAAGACTTACGTATACACCTGGTATGTTTACTTTTTCAGATTATTTATAAATGTATTTATTCAAAATTAGTTTCGGTAGACTGTAGAACATAACAGTTATAAAATATTTGAAGTTATTTTACAGAACACTACCACAGTCCTTTTAAATTTAATTCGGCATTTATTGCTTGCCATTCCATGTCTTTCACTCTTTGGACAACCTAATCAGGTGATCTCCATTCATCACCATAATAAACTCTTGACAATGTCAGATGTAATAATACTTTTTGTTGAGGTAATTTCAATCGTTATCGTAATAAAAGCTACTCTAGTCATACACCATTGTTTCTCTGTAACTGCACAATCAATTTCTCGTGCCCTACATGACCTTCGCATCTCGCATCTTCTTCATCCTTCTACCATCAGACACCTGTTCACCTACAATGTATTGTATGCTAATATGGGCGTGAGACTTCGTGTTTCCTTGTTACCAAGAACACAGTGCGTTCACTCACCAAATTATCCTGATATCGCTAAGTTAATAGATAAGCTTTCCTGCACGAGAATAATATTGAATGAAATAATATTCTTTTTCAAACCAGGCAAATTCTAGATATGTTCCTTAATTAAGATAACCGGCGCCTTCTACACAGTAATAGCTCTGACCTATCCAATCGTCGACGTAAGACCTGTCTAATCAGGTGCTACATGAAGCAAATCGTTAATAGTTCTTTTCGCAAGAGCCACGCATAATCATGTTGTAGGTGATAATTTCGAAACTAACGACGTCAACTTAACAGTTTAGTACATGTTCCGTACAATATTTTATTTCATTCTATGGTGCATTTATTAATTTTGAATTAAATGAATATATATAGACTAACAAAATGCCCGTGATTCTCTAAGATTTTGAACTAAAGGTTATTAATCAAAGTTTTACATTTTGGCGAGTCCACAGTTGGCTGAGCCTGTAAAATACACCCTTAGTTCGTACGTCAAAGGTTTTTGGGGAAGGATAATTTATTTTGTGATCTAACACTCATTTGAACCACGTACAGAAGAATAGGAATGTTTTAAACTCTTCCTTATTTAACATCTAGGATGTAAAAGCGACCAATATGTGAAATTTTGATTCTGTACGTCGAACGGTAATGGAGGAATTAATGCTTTGTTCGGGTTTGAACGTTTTTAAATATTTATTGTCGTTTAGGATATAGAAGACCAGCTTTCATGTAAAATTCTAAGTTCATGCCTGGAACAGTTTCAGAAGAATTGGTATTGTGTGTTTGAGAGACAACCACCGTCTAAACCCCTATTCTCTTTCGGTAAATCTGTCCTTAGGCAGGTATCAACTGGATGTCCTCCATTTATCTCTGTCCTCAGCATCTTCCTTCCTTTGCTTGTAACTTCTTCTCTTCACATCTGTCAGCATTCTAAACTTTGTTCTTCATTTCCCTCTTTTTCCTTCAACATTTGCCTGCATGATTCTTTGTAGTAGACAATTTCAGTGTAATATGTGACCAATCCAAGAAGTTTTCCTCTTCTGTATCATCATCATCCTAACCTGCTCAGAACCCCCTCATTTCTCACTCTATCGATCCATTTCACTTTCTCCATTCTTCTCCACAACCACATTTCTAAACGTTATAAATATTTTTGTTCTTTCCGTCAGACTGTTCACGTTTCAGATCCTTAAAACACCACACTCCACACAAAACATTGATAAACCTCTTCCTATGTTTAACTGGTATGCTTCTAGCTGTCAGCAAGCATTTCACTCTCCCGAAAGCTCTCTTTAAGCCCCTTAGGAGATAAATATTTGAAAGCATACGATATTTTACACCTAGGGCATAAAAGGAAGTAAAATTATAACTTCGTACATCAAACGATTTTGGAGGGATGAATGATTTCGTTTCCCGAGCTTACTCCGTTTAATACTTCAGGGGCGGAACGTTTAAAAGTATTTCCTATTTGACACCTAACTATATACATACAACTATTTGGAATTTGGTCTTCGTATGTTAAACCGTTTTGCAGGAAGGAATGAATATATCTGTTTTCGGATCTTAAAGACATTTAACTCTTTGAGGGGTTAAATTTGTATCAAACCTTCTGTTATTTAACGGCTAGGATATCACTATTTTGAATTTTTAATTTTCTGGTACAAACGGTTTAATATAAATGCATTTTTTGTCATCATTCCTCACCACAGCAGTCGAAACCAATTGAGGGTGCATTCTTTGGAGACCACTTGTTACTTGAAATTTAAGACAGATTTTTATGTTTATGGAGGGCAGCACCGACCTCTGATAAAAATAGAGATTAAACCTCCATTGTTATTTAACCCTAGTTAAAAACAATATTAGTCCATCGTGATGCAAATGATCTATGTTTGATCCATTTATTGACGTTTTCTTGTTGTGATGTTCACGCGTTATTATGAAAAATATAGGAGGTGTACTTGGGATTATGTTGTAAGAAAACATACAAATGAATTTTGCTTGAAGCAGCGAACAGTCCACTAAGCTACCAGAGTCGTAAACATGGTCCTGGAATAATTTAATGTCCTACGAAGTTCATGACATGCTGCGATATATGTTATATTTATCTGTTGGATATGGATTAAACAGTATTGTGATGGCAACCAACCAACCAACCAACCAACCTACCTACCGACCGACCGACCGACCAACCAGAGTCAATTTAAAATCAAACAGTGCGGGAAATAATTAAAGTCCGGTAAAGTATCATTTTCCGGGAAGAAGGCAGTTGTGTCATAGTATCAAACACAAATTATTAGGGTACTTGGGTAATATGAATATTATAACTAAAGCTATCACTACACTACTACACTAGACATTCTCTTGAATGTAAAGTACTTTTTGGGGAATAATATTCAGTTTACAGAAAATACCAGCCTGTGCTTCGTTGCCAAAGTTCGCAATGTGAATTTTTTTTGCTAGTTGCTTTACGTCGCACCGACACACACAGGTCTTATGGCGACGATGGGACAGGAAAGGGCTAGGAGTGGGAAGGAAGCGGCCGTGGCCTTAATTAAGGTACAGCCCCAGCATTTGCCTGGTGTGAAAATGGGAAACCACGGAAAACCATTTTCAGGGCTGCCGACAGTGGGGTTCGAACCTACTATCTCCCGAATACTGGATACTGGCCGCACTTAAGCGATTGCAGCTATCGAGCTCGGTCAATGTGAATTTATAATCCTAACTTTTGCCATTTATCGTAGAGGAATACGTGACTCTGACTGCGTGTTCAAATTATAAATTGAATAAAATTTCGGGGTATGCCATAGCGACAAAATTTTTGGGACAATAAAAGAAACGTCTGAAGGCTAAACTAAATACAACGTACAATGATAGATAATTTATAAAAATGGTATCGAAGAATTTTCAACTTCAATTAAAATCCTATTTTAATTTAATTATAATTTTTACTGACTTTAAAAAAAGTAAAACTTCTATTTTGAGAAATCGTGTTAGAAATAACTTGAATTAAAAGAATTTATTTTATTTTATGGAATTTCATATGGTAGTTACTCTAAGAAATACGTAACTTATTATTATGGGCCATAAGATTGGTGCCAGTTGTACGATCCCCTCCAGAAAAAAATAACCGGTGGTGAAAATCATGACAGTCTTCCTTATCAGCAGTGATTGAACTCGTAGGCTGGCGTATGAAATCTCCCAGGAGGTCTATCCTCTCTTTGGGACATCGTCTATACTGATAGGAATGAGACTAACTGGCCTCAATACTGAATCACACTTATATTTTAAGTCTTCAGAAATTCATTTATCAACTTTGAAAATATTCTTGTACTTTTAATTTCAGTAAATGTTTTTAGAACCGGTTAAAAATGTAGATCTAATTTTAGTAGACAGCTTTAATTATGTTGAGTTGTTTTGAAACTACTCCCTTTTTTAAAAATCAATATTCCGTTTTTTGAGCCTTCTTTGTCTTCGGGCAACCTGTAGGTGGAGAGGCCATATAAGCCTTTAGTAAGACCCCAGTTAGAGTATGGTTCCAGTGTTTGGGACTCATACCAGGACTAACTGATACTGCAAACGATCCAGAGCATTTTTTCTGGGTGATCTTCAACACAGAAGTAATGTTACAAAAATTATGCAAACGTTGGGCTGGGAGCACTTGGAGGCGAGATGCTGGACTATGTGCTGTGTTCTAAGCTGTCAGTGGAGGGATGTAGTGGAATGACATTATTAGACGAATAAGCATCAGCAGGGCCTTAAAAATTATGGAAGATGATACTATTAAGCTCAAGTTGGAATTAAGGAGGACAGATTGGGGCAAATATTAGTTTATATGACGAGGCTTGGAATAAATTGTCAAGGAAAATGTTCAATACATTTCCAAGTTCCTTGAAAATGTTTAAGAACAAGGTAAATAAACAATTGATAGCAGAACTTCCACCTGGGTGACAGCTGCAAATACATATCATTGATGACCGGTCAAAATAATAATACAAGTTTTTTAAGGAGAAAGCTTTGAACAGGGTAAAGTAGGAGACATTGATACGTGCCTTGTGAAACTAGATGCGCCAACAGACCAATAACCATCAAGGGTATGGATATAGGTATAGCCATGTTTGTAAAATTTTCTAATAAATATTCCTGCTGTCGACAACAAGGGCCCAAAATGTTACACTTAACAATACGAGAGCCAGATACATTTTTGTTCAATGACGCTAGAGCGCTGTGACACTTCTAATATATTTTTATTTTGAAGATGTGTGGAGAACGCGTACAAAGCACTGGACATCAATCACGCACGTCCGAGTTTGTGCGGCAGTGATGATAGATGTCAGCACCTGACAGGGGGAACTCCTACACTGACATGTGTCATACTGGATATTCTTCACCGTAATAGCTGACTAATAGCCAAAGTCAGTATGTGTTAATTCCCACACTCTTCAACCAACGCTCGGTTGGGTATTCAAGTATGCTTGAGTACTTACATTTTTTAAATTTTAAATATTTGTATATATTTGTACTACAGTTCGGAAGAGTCATGGCTGATCATTACTGACTCACCATCAGAATGTTGGCCGGTAGGATAGGAGAAATGGTGGTATACACACTCTAATCTTTATACCCTGTGCTGAAAGCGTGAATTCATTTGTTAGCCTCCCCGCAGTGCTAATATGGAGTGAGGCTATATGGTACTGTTGATGCTGTTTCGTCCGTCGGATGGAGACGATGATTCCTGAGCAGATCCCTTCATTTTAATAGACGGGAGTAGCTATGTGTCTGCACCGGTTTTTACCCTCTCACTGCATAGTTATCATCATCACTAGTATTTTCAATATCATAAATTACTTCATTATTAAACTTCAATCTCGTAAATTTGCTACTTTACATGCAAAACCATAAAATCTTGGATGTGTTTTTGGAATTTAGAAGACGGGAGATAGTGCAGATTATTTGGTTGTTTCCCTTTTATTAGCCTCTTACTGCAACAGTGCATCCTTTCACGTCAACCACAGGAGAGGTGTAGAGTTCCAATACATTGAAATTAAAATGAGTGTATCGATTAATAATAATAATAATAGTAATAATAATAATAATAATTAGGGCACGGATGTTTATGCAGTAATAGGTTAGATTGCAAACTTATTGAAGCGAGTGACAAGTAGAGTCTACCTTCCAACGATTATGCTATGGGGTTTGCATAAATTTTAGGGGTACGGCCCATCAGAACCCCTATAATTTATGTTACTGTTGCTACACTATGGAAGAGCGGGTGGCCGACACTGCCTACTAAACAAATTAGTTTGCATTCTAACCTATTACTGCATTAACATCCGGGCCCTAATAATAATAATAATAATAATAATAATAATAATAATAATAATAATAATAATAATAATAATCAAGAAAAAATATGCGGAAGATACTAGATCCGCTAAAAACCGGAAAACGATGACTAAGAAAAGGTTTGTTATTTCGAAGAATATATCAAGAATATATTCTCATACATTATTACATTTTATTTACCTACAGTTCGTATCTCACATCCCTAGGATGTTTTCAATATTGAGTCGCTTGCCTGAAGGACTAGAACTGTGGATTTTTATATGTGTTTCTCTTCAAGGATCCACTTTGAATTATCTCACAGTAATGGTATTAAACCCGTCTTTGGCGTGTCACACAAGCTAGCCCGCAATAGCACACATAAAATCAGTTAACATTAGTTCCCACACATATCCCACAGTGTAAGCTGAAAGCGCTATTTCTTCTTTTCCATTACACTGCCCTCCCAGCGGATATCTGTGTTTCTATTCACGCCCGATTCACCATCAAGCATCTTTTCCTTTGTTCACCGAAGGAGCCTGCGGAGGAAGATGAAGGAGAAGTCTGGAATCTTTCCAACCAGGGAACGAGATCTGATTTCACGCTTTGTGGGTCAGCCCTGGGGTAGAGCAAAGCTGGTAATTGAATAGAGGCAGAAAGTGAAGCTACCAAGGAATCGGGTCGCACCGAAACGACCGCTAGGTTCCTGTGTCTTTCAAATAACATCAACTGATTGACCAACTGCAAGAATATAGACTGATATTTTGTGACTAAGTCTGTCTTACTCTTGAAAGGGAACTGAACTTTCCAGTTTATTATTATTATTATTATTATTGTTACAGAGTTTTATCGTAGAACTCAGAGGTAAGGAAGCGTGTGGGGTGAATGGCTGGACAGAGGATCACATAGAGTAATTTGATGATTTAACAAAAAGCAGTTGAAAAATTAATTAAGAATATCCAAATTTAACAAATTGCTTGTCAGCTCAACAATACATTGGACTTAGAAGTCCTTTATCAGATAGAAGTTCAATTGGGCGAAATTCCCAGTCATTAACGTACCTACATATGAAAGAGCATAATTGTTCTAAGAGTTTCAACATTATGAAATAGTATAATTGCTCCTAACAGGAACAATATTATATACAGTCTGAACCCCAAATACATGGAGGCTGCCCTCAATTAAGCGATATGTGGCTTGTTACATTATCAACTACACAATTAACCAATTGCGTGACCCACTTCATCTTGATCATGCACAGGTTGCCCCATTATGGACATATCAATTACTACATTTCACAAACCGGGAAGTGCTGATCCTCAAAGGAATCAAACGTAGCCACGGTTACCCGCAAAACATTCATGAATGTATACAATGTATTGCCTTAGGACTGAAAAGAAAAAAGTTACAGCAAATATAGGCCACTAAAAAATAAAAGGAGGCGCTCCTTAAAAGAACAATTTGGGAAAGACAAGAACCTAAGTGGGCTTAAGGCCCAATGACACCGGGGCTATTCCCATGCTAAAAAGAGTGACTAAAAGGATAACGTTTAAAGGCCAAGAAATTTTCCAAAATTTAGAGGTTGAAAAACTATAGTCACCCAGCTCGCAAGTACAGGAGGAGTGTTCCGAGGGTCACCACTCGTCCTCCCTTAAATTAAATATTTTCCCAGTAGGGAATATAAATTGAGAGCGAAGGCTGCGCAGAAGGTCCAACATTTCAGGGAAAAATACAAAGAATTCATATTATATTTTAAAGAAATCCGCCGAAACTTCCCCCTCAAAACATACGACGACACAATCGCATATTTAATTAAATTCTGCTATTCCCTGTCAGCGCTGGATCTTCTTGAAGCCGGTCTCCTGACTACCTCCAGCCTCCGTCAAGTTGCACTGTCAATCACCGGATGATATTCTCTTTGCAGTACCGCTCCTCTAAGTATTTATGCTTCTTCCATTGCCAAGCTAGACACAAGAGAATAACGCTACCCGCTGTTTGTTTACACTATTTCTTCCTCATCGCGCATACAAATCAAAGTAAAATAACGGTACTTAACAATGGTCTACCTCAAGGGTATGTTTTTCTCCATTTCTGTTTAACCCGTATATTGCAGACATACCTGTTATGAGCCTTCGTCAATTTCCATATGCCGACGATTTTTCAATATTTGCTCAGCATGTGGATGCTAATATGATAGAGAGATCTTTAAATGGAGAACTGGATGTTCCGTGCAAATACCTTTAAATTGCCACCTTGGAGTTACTCTCGGCTGAACGCTTTCGTACAGGAAACATCTCACCATTCTAGCAGCCAAATCAAGGACACGCAACATCCAAAAACTTGCTGGCTTTTGCATCTACTTTGCGTACTTCAGCAATGGCGCTGGTGCTTTCCACAGCAGAGTACTCTTATTCAGTTTTGGTTAACAGCTCTCATGTTAAAAAAGGTGGACACGGTCCTGAATGAAACAATGCGTGTTATTAGTGGCACAGTAAAATCTACTTCTTTATTTTCTCTGCCTGTGCTCAGCCACATAGAACCACCTAGAATTAGAAGACTGCAAAAGTTGGTTAGATAATACAAAAATATACTGGACAGCCTTGATTTCCCCATCCATGAAGATGTTAACATCAGTTTCAGGCGCCTCGAATCATGATCTCTTCCTATTCAAACAGCACCGGAACATGTTAGGAGGAATTGAAGTTCGAAAAGTGATTGGCGGCAAGAGCGCAATAGTGCAGCTCGGAGACAATGGTAGACATTGTTCAACTTTAATAATCTTCCAGCTGGGTTTGATTTTTCCCGCAAGACATGGGTAACCCTCAACAGAGTCCGTACTAACCATGAAGATACGGATTAGTGATATTTAATTAGGGGTATGAGATCTTTCCCAGCCTATGACTGTGGTGCAGTTAAGCAGACTACCAACCATATTGTCACCGAATGTGCTGGAAGGGCATTCGTTGGATCAACACAAGACTTAATGTTGGCTTCTACTGAGGCCATACGATGGCTAGAAAATTTAGATCTAAATCTCTTAACACCTTTTCCCTTGCATGATTGTTTCAGCTATTATAATGTGTATATTTTGTACTTACGGTATATAGTGCTTACTGTTTATATATGTTGTTTTGTGTACTGTACCATACAATAAAAATAATTATAACGATAATAATTGTACAGGGAGGTACACCTCAACTCCGCACGTTTAAAAGAAGCGCCATAAGGAACGATATCTCTCATACAGATCTTGAAACAGCTACGGCATGAAGTTGGGACATTAAATGGAAGCTGTCACTCATAAATAACAGCGTATTGTGTTATTTTAAAGTTTCCTAAACTGATTGCATTTATTTATTTATTTTGTATTGAGGTACAGCAAGAAGTTTGAACTTTTCTCCATAGGTGTCCTTACAAAAACTGTGGTCATGCACTCGGGTTTACGGTGGAAGTACTAGTGATTTAAAGAAGTTTTGTGTTTTTATGTTTCCTCAACGAAAGTAACTTTAATTTATTTTGATATTTCAAGGTTTGCAACACTTCCTTCTCGAACTGCCAGCTTTGAATCTGGCCAATAGGAAATTTTCTGTAATTCTCTTTCAGCCAATAATAGGCCTCTTGTAACTTTTAAACTATAAAATAAAAATGAGCTGCTGTATCCGAATTTAGTCCAGAGCCTTCTAGAACCATCCTCTCGGGTATATAAGTTGCGGATTTTCAAGCTACCTTGTCTTATTGATCATCGAAGTACTGAGTATGTGTGGTAAGACAGGAGGCGCGGTGCCTCATCCTTCGGCAGGCAGAACATCGGCCCAGGTAATGGCCACCAGTTTTCTATCTTTGTAGCTATCTCCGCAAACTTGCCCGAGGGGAAGGCTGTAAGCTTTAACTATGTAACCGTTTGATTTATAAAATGTAAACTTCTTTCTTTTCATGTAAAATTTCATAAATTCTTAAACTGTAAATCGGGAATAGAGAGTGAATTACCCTCTCGATTTCCCCTTCGATTTATATTGAGGTGACTGCGATTTTGTAACTGTTTCTTTTCCTGTAATATATTAAATTAACCTTTCATTATACTCACCTCAGTAGCTTGGAATTAGCCTCTGTATCATCGAACCGCGAGCCCAATTTAGCGTTTTATACTTGGTTTTCAAGGAGTGCAAGTGTGCGCCTCCATACACTTTGAGTTTGGGCCAGTAAATTAACCTGTTCTTCTTTTGCACGAAAGTCCAGTAGTATGGGTACTAGATACCCCTGTATTATCTAGATGGTATATTGTGGGTTGTGCCTAGAGAGGCACGAGATGTAAGGTTTTATGTAAAATTGCCTTGAGTAGGCTGTAAGGAATTGGGAGCGAACCTTGGTTGTATTTTGAGAGCATGTAAGATTTTTTCACGTATTTGTGTAATATTGTGTGGGGCCTTTGGAAGGCCGTATTTGTAACCCTTGGAGCAAAGTGCTCTTGAATTGGGATATATCTGTCCTTGTCTAAATTACGCAACATTGGCGAAGTTGTAAATTTTTAAAATGGGAGCTTGAAGCTCAAAACTTGTAAACTCACTATTTTGGGGTTTTCTGCTCTTGTATCAAATTTTTTTATTACCTGACATTTTTCTTTCACCTAGTGAGGAAGGTAAGTTTGAAATTTGAAAAAAAAATATAACCTTTATTTTTAAAGTTTTAAAAGAATCTTTGAATTTGGTAGACTGACACTTTCAGCTCGCACCTTTTTTCATCTCTCCGTAATCCACGAAACCCCGGTAATAATAATAATAATAATAAAAAAATAATAATCTTGCCGAGGCAATGGTATTTCCCTGGGATGTATGCAAAGAGACAAACATTTGATGCATCATTGGATGAATAATGTAATTCGCGTCCCTCTTTCATATGCCTGTATGTCTTCACTTCGCTGTAACCAGTGGTGGATAATATTGACGCCTTAAGAGGCAGACAAGAATGAGACTGAACTTTTATAAGAAAATCATTTTCTGGTAAAAAGGGTTGGGAGAGAGCTTGTATTTATTGACTGCACCCGGCCTCATATATTACCGTAGTGAAGAGAGATGAGCTGGCTTTTTGAAAGCGAGCATCTACCATTATAGAAGAGCAGGAAGGCATGAAAAATATAATAACTTACTGAGTGAACTTTACTAGCGGGTGTAAGAATACAATGTGGAATAGACTGTGAAAAGTACAATACAGCGGTGTGCATTAAACTTTATGTCTTGTGTCGTCCCATAAACATACAAAGTAGGTCTTAAAGTGACCGGAAAATTGAGTCATATTTTATAGAGTTTTGCGAGGAAGATATTGAAAGAGAATATGTTACAATGTATTTGATAATGATGCTGAATATTTGTTGAATACCTGGTTATCCTTTCATATACATTCTGTTGAATATAAACGTAACTTCCATTACCTAACCGTTCTGAAGTTCGTCAGGGAAGAATGGTCAAATCTGAAAGTGTGAAATTACCAAGCTTTTTAACCATTTGAGCTAGACAAAAGATATGTTGCTTATCTATATATACTAGTCGAATACTCTGTATCATTCACAGCGATTTTGAGAAACCGCGAAGGTTTCATCAGCTGAAATTGGTCTCACTTATATATAGCTATGTCTTATTTATACGAAATATATAATGAACCTCTCACTAGCACGACTTTTGCGATTTTTCAAGAAAATTAAAGAGAATAGTTTTCGCATATTCGTCGCGGTGACGTAGGTACACCATTATACCGTCCTACCGTTTCATATGGATGCGAAACGTGAACTACCTACAGAAGGCACATACAATACCTGGCAAAACACCATCAACGTAGCCTGAGAAGGATCCTGAGGGTGAAATGGCAAGATAGACGCACTAACGTCAGTGTACTAGAAGAGGCCAAGTCTACTAGCATTGAGGCCATGATTATCAAACTCCGCTGGAAAGGCCACATCGTTCGCATGTTCGCATAGAAAACTTGCAAGACAACAAAAGCATTACAAAGATGCGCTAAAAACCAACGTGAAAAAGTGTCAAATCAAAACTAACGACTGGGAAGCTACTCCACGTAACCGCACAGTCTGGCATCGTAATGCCTGGCAAGGAACTCAGCACTTCGAGCAAGAAAGGTGGAGAACAGAAACTGAGAAGAAAACAACATGAGCTCTTGAAGAAAAAACAAACTACACAGAAAAAGTGTGTGTCAAAAATGCGGAAAATTCTCCGTTTCTAGGATTGGACTCTAGAGTCACTTAAGATCTCACAAGTTCTTCAGGAAGACAATCATACTCGCCAACGAGGGTTAATCCATCACATCTATCGGCATGATGTCAAACTGCGCACACGCTGCCTTCTGTTGCCTTCCACAGATATATTCGAAAGAATGAGCTGGTACCAGTTATGGGTCACACGAATAATGTAATGATCACCATTATACTTTAACTGTTCAGTAAAATGAATGATTTTTTTCCATTCTGGGGTTTATACAAATCAATAAGCACTAGATATAGCAGCCTGCCTGGTGGCCGTGCTCGATAACACGTCGGTTCTATTTGTTGAAAATATCTTTACCATCAGAATGTTGGCCGGCAGGGTAGGGAGGGGATGGTGGTGTTCTAGAATTCCTAATAAGTAGAAGGCTTGTCAAAAGCCTGGATTATATCCCATATTTCTTCGCACTCCTCATATGGAGTGAGCGCATATGGCAGTGTTGATGGGGATTCGTTTTGGATAGCTGTACGTGGCTTTCTAAAGAGTTCGCAGGTCCATGGACGTCGAACAACAGCTCAACTCAATATGGTTTGTAACAAAATACTGCAATATCTCTTTTGATTCCTTTCGAATACCGTATAATATCTGGAAAATATAATTTTTATTCATAATATGTATTAATAATCCATTTCAATTCATAGATAGGAATTTCGACTATTGAAGACAGGCTTATGTACTTGTTAATTTATAATAGTTTAATCAAATACCTAGGTGAATGGATTACAGACACTGTAATGAAAGGAAATCCATAACTTCAAGAATTCAAAAGATGGAAACTGCTTTACAACTAACAAGAACCGTTTACAATAAACAATGTGTTTCATGGAACAATAAGACACGACATTACAATAGAGTAGTTAAACCAGAAGCACTCTACGCTGCGGAAACTCTCAACCTACGACAAAAGGGATTAAAGGAACATTTCAAAATCAAAGAACGAAAAATCATGAGAAAAATCTTAGGACCAAGAATCGTAAACGGAACTCATTACCCTAAATTACAGATGCAAATCGAATCCAATTTGCTCGGCGTTTGGAACGAATGAACTCTAACAGACTTTCACACCAAACTTACAAATTTCTACAAAACAAGTGGTACAAATTATTAGAGAAAGACCTCACTGAATTAAGATAGCCAAATCTACAAGATCGAAAGGAAATACAAAACATCATTAAAACATGGGGATTTGAGGATCAAGCAGCGAAACCCACACGATTGGCATCGTCGAAGGACCAGAGACGTGCATAGTCATCGAAGATGAATAACTTCTGGGCAAAAAAGAAGGCCGAAAAATGTTTATTCCGCGTGATCCTAGGTGCCCCATTGGCGAAGAAGAAGAGGAAGAAGTTGAAGCTCCGTTTTATTTTGCCCTGGAACCATGCCGTCAAAATAATTCATTTTACTTCTCATATCGTAGAGGTACACATAAATTCACTAACGCACAGATATCACATAGCCAATTTATATCCATTGTTTATGACATCAGAACTTTCCTTACCTGAAAAAGCTTCTTCATATTTAATTAAATGATTGTATTTAAGAGATGTAAAAGTATTTATCATTATGACAGATATAGTCCTCTTTCGCAAACTCCAATCCAGTCTCTCCGAAAGTAACATTCTTAACATTCTGTTCAGAAACATGCTGGGTACAACACTTTTGTCCATTCTAGAATTGCATCTCTTCTGCAAATAGAACTCTAGACCTTTTCCGCCTTCTGGATATACTCAATAGATGGAAGAACTTTCTTAATAACTAACTTGCTGCTGAAAGAAAATAGTCTACATACAAACAGATGTGAAGGTATCAAGTCCACTAGCCGTCTGTATGACCATTAATAAAGTGCAGGGACAAACTCTTGAAAAAGTGGGTGTCTACTTACTCGAACCGGTATTCAGCTTCGGCCAATTGTATGTTGCACTAACTCGAGCAAGATCGGTTGAAAATGTTAAGATCCAGATAGGACCGAGCGTCAAAGCACAGAGAAGATTGTACGGAAAGACGTGCCAGTGTTAAATGTTCATGAAACTACTGGAAAGGGCAGGTAAAGCAGTAGGACTACGGCAGGCATAGCAAGACGAGTTGTCTGACCTATTTATAACGAACGTTGCGGAGCACCATGGGCCCACTAGTTATTATTATTATTATTATTATTATTATTATTATTATTATTATTATTATTATTATTATTATTATTATTATTACGTCCGACTCGTTGGCTGAATGGTCAGCGTACTGGCCTTAGGTTCCGAGGGCCCCGGGTTCGATTCCCGGCCGGGTCGGGGAATTTAACCTTCATTAGTAAATTCCAGTAGCTCGGGAGCTGGGTATTTGTGCTGTCCCCAACATCCCAGCAACTCCCACACCACACATAACACTGTCCTCCACCACAATAATAACAAGCAGTTACCTACACATGGCAGATGCCGCCCACCCTCATCGGAGGGTCTGCCTTACAAGGGCTGCACTCGGCTAGAAATAGCCACACGAAATTATTATTATTATTATTATTATTATTATTATTATTATTATTATTATTATTATTATTATTATTATTATTATTAACATACTTATATATACATAACTCCTCATTATAGACTATTATACTTTTCTGCGTTCACTCTCCAAGCCTCTGTCAATTCAGTACACGTCTGCACAGTCCCCCGTATCGAACAGAGTAACGAATCCTGTGTCCTCATTTAGCTCGACATCTCTTATCTTTAAACCTTAAAAACAAACCTAACCATCGTTGGCGTGGTCTTCCTCTACTTTCCTTACCTTCAACGACCGAGTCCATTATCGTCCTAGGAAAATTATTCCCCTCCGTTCTCCGAGTTTTTCAGATCCGAATATTTCTTTCCTTTGATATTATCCAGCATTTCATTAATAATAATAATAATAATAATAATAATAATAATAATAATAATAATAATAATAATAATAATAATAATAATAATAATAATAATAATAATAACCGTGCCCGGTCAGCTTACGTGGGGGTTTAGCTCTGAATTTAGTAAGAGCTAGGCATAACCCTGCGTAAGACACTGGGGTGGGGGCCCTCAACCCCGACACGGCGCGTCCCAATGGCTGATAGGGGAAGCTCCTGTAGATATGCAGGACAGGTGTGAATAAGGCTTCGCCAAATAAGCACCCGCGGATCAACTGAGGTGTCAGGAAAAATGGTCAACGGCTTCAACGGCAGAAGAGGACATATCCCAATGGCAGAGAGGGCGGAAGAACCGACCCAAATCCACTTTGCGTCTGACTTGCAGCAAGCGGCAAAGTGGTCAGCGTCTGTCTCCAATGGAGCGGCTGAACATCACATCACCTGGCTGTAGGTTATAAAAAGCAAAAATCAACTATGAAGAGTTCTAAAACTGTGCCTCGGAAAATGCCGCTGCCTGGGGTGCGCCAGGGCATCTCTGGAGCCACCGCTAGAGATGACAGCATGCGAGCCGGTGGTGGTGGGAGTGTAAGCTGCTGGCCTCCCATCGGGTCACCCGAACAAGCTACAGTAGCTCAAGACGATCATGGCGGAACACAAGAACCTGATTATCATACCGCACCTGGTGCGAGTGCTTTTGTGCCAAGTACGACCTCTCGTATCAGTAAGCCCAAAAAACGCATTAAATGGAACAATGATATGAATGAATTTATCATGCGGGCATATCTTCGAATAACTCGTCTTGAAACTGAAATTGCAGGATATAGGCAACAACTACACGCAGCCTTTACAAATCAGTACCCAACAATGAAAGTTACTGAACAGCGCGTTGCAGATCAACGAAGATCAATCATCAAGAACAATTTGATCCCGGGTCCTGTTCTTAGTAGAATCAGGCAAGAAGTAACACAAGAACTCTTTCCACATCTTGAAAGTACCGAGTCTGACTCAACGGTTAACAGTCCACCTGATACTGATATAACCGTACATACAAGTACTCCCGAAGTGATACTTTCCGATAACTCTGACCTCCATGACAAGACACATGTTGAATTCTACAAGGCCCTTCTAGAATATTATGGTACCGATCCTACACAACGACCCATACTGCCAAGGCAGCAATCATCCAAAAAGTTTGGGAAAATCATTGAAGATCTTAATTCGAAAGTCTTGCCAGAATATCTGAAAGAGCATCAGACGTTCCCTGAAGTTCATACTGCTATATACTGTGCAGCACTTGCCGCAGTACGACTGAACAATGGAAAACCATTTTTGCCTAACAATAAGTCTGTCAAGAAAAGATTGAGAGAACCACCTTGGGCAAAACGCCTGAAAGAACGCATCATCCAAATCCGGCAGGACGTGAATCGCCTGCAGCAATACAAGAATGGAGTAAGAGGGAAACGCCTAAATAACAAAATTATTCGAATTCTGAAAATCAGTTCAAGGCAGAGTCTGGAGGAACCTGGAAGCACAGTACTACAAGAAACCCTCGAAACCATGAAGCAAAAGTTGGCCGCATTATCCAAGCGCCTCAAAAGATACCAAAACACCACAGAGAGAATTTTTTTTTTTGCTAGGGGCTTTACGTCGCACCGACACAGATAGGTCTTATGGCGACGATGGGATGGGAAAGGCCTAGGAGTTGGAAGGAAGCGGCCGTGGCCTTAATTCAGGTACAGCCCCAGCATTTGCCTGGTGTGAAAATGGGAAACCACGGAAAACCATCTTCAGGGCTGCCGATAGTGGGATTCGAACCTACTATCTCCCGGATGCAAGCTCACAGCCGCGCGCCTCTACGCGCACGGCCAACTCGCCCGGTCAGAGAGAAAATCACAGAATGCAATGTTCGAAAGAAATGAGAAACAGTTCTACAACAATCTGAACGAGAGAACACAAGATGCACCACAAGATGGAAATACGCCCAGCGAAGAAAAAATTCACAGCTATTGGTCGGGAGTATGGTCGAACCCAATAGAGCACAATGCGGAAGCCCATTGGATCAATGAACTGAAAGATAGAACTAATGAAGTGAAGCATATGGCAACCAAGGCTGTTGAGATCGGAGAAATACAACAGAGCATCAAGAAACTGCAGAACTGGAAGGCTCCAGGCATTGATCGCATACACAATTATTACTACAAGAAATTTACATGTACTCATTTCCTTCTGGCTCAACATTTCCAGACATTTTTAGACAACCCGGCAACATTCCCAGCTTTCCTGTGCACTGGCATCACATATCTCAAACCAAAGGATGAAAATCTGCAAAATCCAACAAAGTATCGGCCTATAACATGTCTATCTACTCTATATAAGATATTTACATCTATAATAGCCAACAGAATTCTGAAACACTGCGAGGAAAACTACATCATTGCCGAGGAGCAAAAGGGTTGCAAGAAGAATACCAAGGGGTGCAAGGAGCAACTGATTATCGACACTGTGGTCCTGGAACAAGCACACCATAAATCCAGGAACCTATACACGTGCTTCATTGACTACCAAAAGGCCTTTGATTCAGTACCACACACTTGGCTCATACATGTTCTGGAACTATATAAAGTTGAACCCTCAATCATTCACTTCCTGAAGACGGTAATGGCAGACTGGAACACCTCACTTCACGTTTCTCTAAGAAACTGCAGTGTTGCAACAAGACCCATACCAATACGACGAGGGATCTTCCAAGGGGACTCACTGAGTCCATTATGGTTCTGCATGGCATTAAATCCACTATCCTACCTACTGAACACAAGTGGGTATGGATTTAGCATTAAGAATAAGCGAGAAGAGCTATTCAAAATCAGCCACCTACTCTGTATGGATGACATTAAGCTGTATGCCTCTACCAAACCCCATCTCCAACATCTCTTCTCAATTACCAAGACGTTTTCTTCAGATATAGGCATGCGGTTTGGATTGGACAAATGCAGAACCCAAACTGTCATCAGAGGATGCTACTCAGCACAAGGGACACCTTCGAGTTTAAGCGACGAATCCATACAACAGCTGGAGGAAGAAGAAATGTACAAATACCTCGGTTTTCATCAGAGCACTCGTATGAAACATGCCGACATCAAGAGAAATGTCACGCAAAAATATATAACACGACTCAACAAGGTACTATCATCAAAACTGACAGCTAAACATCTTACCAAAGCAGTCAATACGTATGCCGTACCACTGCTCACATACTCCTTTGGTATCATAAAATGGACCCAAACAGAACTTCAGCAGTTACAAACGAAAACAGCAGTTTCACTCACCCGGTACCATATGCACCATCCTAAATCTGCAACCGAACGTCTTACACTCCCGAGATCAGAAGGTGGTAGGGGCTTTTTATCCATTGTCAATTTACATAGCAATCAGATATCAAGTCTAAGAGAATATTTCCACTCGAGAGCTGATACATCGTGTCTTCATCATGCTGTTTGCAGAGCTGATATAAACTATACACCTCTCAATCTGTCGTCGCCAGAAATGCCTGTTTCTACCCCACCTACAAAAGAGATGAATATGGCCATGTGGAAGCAAAAACCTCTTCACGGGAAATACCCCCATGAACTGGATCAGCCTCATATCGACAAACCTGCGTCGCACGCTTGGCTGACCTACTCCGGTCTTTTCCCAGAAACAGAAGGATTTGTTCTGGCCATCCAAGATCAAGTACACGGAACTACCGTAGATTTATCATGAATGGTCCAACAGTTGTCTCAGACACCGCTGTTCCAGAACTACAGAGAGCATACAACACGTCATCTTTGGTTGCCCGCACTTGGCCAACACCGATTATAAGCACCGACATGATCAGGTAGCAAAAATCATTCACCTGAAACTTTCTGTAAAATGTGGATTTCTTCAGTCATCAACTGCATATTGGAAATATACACCTCCACCCATTCTCGAAAACTCTTCATATAAACTACTAAGGGACCGAGAAGTCATAACCGATGTCACGCTCAGCAACAATAGGCCAGATATTATTCTAATCGATAAATCGAAAAGATCCGCATCCCTTATATAAATTGCTTGTCCAAATACCTCCAATCTGCAAACAACAATAGCCACAAAGATATCCAAATACACAGAACTGGCAATAGAAATACAACGGTTGTGGAAACTAGAGTCAGTCACCACAGTTCCAATAGTAATATCATGCACCGGTGTTATTCCAAAAAGCTTGCACAGCTCTCTGGCCGCATTAAACCCGCATCATCACACATACGTAGAATTACAGAAAGCCACCCTCCTGAGCACTTGCCACATTGTGAGAAAGTTCCTAGGAACGACTTTTCCTCTGACTCACGCCAAACAACATGAAGTTCCAGGCCGCAGTTCCAGTAATACTGAAGAACAGATTCCCAAAACGGGGACATAAGAAGTCTGAAGTTGTTTGTATTTATTGTATAAATGTATATGTTGTAATTATTTCTGTTGTAAATATTTGTACATATATGTACCTGTAGTTTCATAATCAAGAGGGTGACTCCTTGCTTTGGCCGAGTCAGCCCATTATGTTACCGACACAAGCCGAGCCTTCCTAAATTAATAATAATAATAATAATAATAATAATAATAATAATAATAATAATAATAATAATAATAATAATAATAATAATAATAATAATAATAATAATAATAAAATTTATTCAATTAGTTTTTAAGTCCATGTTACATCCAATGATTCTACGCATTTGTATACACACTTCTTGCACACCATTTACGGCACCAGGACCGCCTTCATCTGGTCCATCATTGTTTGCAAGTCCTCCGTCCACAACTCGTTATCCAAGTTGCCTCGTCTGAAGTCGATTAGCACACTCTCACATGTTCTTTTTAGTACAATGGTCTGTAGGTAGGCCTGTAGCTGTTTGCTCACTTCCAATTTGTCCATGTGCTTCTTGAACAAGTTGGTGACTAGCTCGTCCCATGTTATTACCACAGGGACCATCGTCACCTTGGCCCCATTGTACATAAGTGAGAGTTCGTTGGCTAGCATCTCGTACTTTCTTCCTTTAGTGGTTTCGGTCTGTTTCAGGATATTTTTGTTTGTGATTCCAACTTCAATTAATAGGATTTCATTCTTTACAAGGTCATGTATCATCAGATCCGGTTTATTGTGTTCAATGCGAAGCTCAGTCTGTATGATGACGTCTGACTTTATTCTAATTCGCTGATTGGATATGACATTTTCAACTTTATAGTTCTTTATTTTCTTAGAATTATTCAACCCATACTTTTTGGTGAACATGAAATGCAAGCATCTGACAACATCATTGTGGCGTTTCTTGTAGTCCAAATTAAGCATTCGTCCACATTGTGTTGCCAGGTGATCTAGTGTCTTATTGCCCTGGTTGCAGTGTGGGCACCTCTGGAATATACTCCCATGACTAAAGAAGATGTTTCTGTCTTGTATCTTACAAAACATTCCTTCTTCCTGTGGAGATATATTCCCCCTCATTAGCCATAACGATGACTGTTTTACGTCAACAAATTTCTCCTGTTGTTCACGGAACAATGTGGAATGCATTGACTTAGCCATGATTCGAACCATTCGCATCTGTTTTTGTTTCTGCTTAACTATTTTTACCGTTACATCGTTTCCGTCCTCAATTAGGTACTTCCGTTTCAAATGTTCTTCAATCAGTCCAATATGGGTTGCATTTCTTCTTTCACTTTCTGCGATAAACTTCGTTCTTGTGTTTGTTGCCAAATATTTACATAATTCTAGTAAAATCAATTCTGCCTTCTCAGAAATATTTTGTAGTCCCCTTCCTAACTCATGTCTTTTCAGGTACAGTCGTTCCATATTACCTGCTGTTCTGACGATATTATGCTCTCTCAAGATTCCTCTCACCTTCAGATCAATGTTGTTAAATTCTTCGTGCTCGTACGGGATCGTGCCAATATAATAGTTAATAGTTGATAACGCATACTCATTTATTGCTGCAAATAATAATAATAATAATAATAATAATAATAATAATAATAATAATAATAATAATAATAAATGTTGGTGCGGTCATGTCATGCGTGTTGTTGTTGTTTCAGTCATCAGTTCTTAGACTGGTCTGATACAGCTGTCTATGTCACCCTATCCTGTGCCAACCTTTTCATTTTACGTAACAGTTCATCCTACATCTGCTCTAATATGCTTGTCATATTCACACCTTAGTCTACCTCTACCATTCTTACCTCCAACACTTCCGTCAAAAACCAGCTGAGCAAGTCCCGGGTGTCTTAAGATGTGTCCTACAGTAAGCTATCTTTCTCTCTCTTTTTCTCGTCAAATTTACCCAAATCGATCTCCTTTCGACAATGCGATTCAATATCTCTTCATTTTTCATTCGATCTATCTATCTCACCTTCAGCATTCTTCTGTAACACCACATTTCAAAAGCTTGTATTCCCTTTATATCTGAGCTGGTTATCGTCCATGTCTCACTTCCGAGCGATGCCACGCTTCAGTAATCCGTCGCCAAGACTGCTCCCCAACCAAGATGGAGATCGCCCCATGGACGACCTAAGATCCGGTGGCTGAATGGCTGAAAGAAGACATGCGACACACCATTGTCTCTCCCTGTGATGCCCTCGACCGACAGAACTGGTGTCTGGCGTTACAAAACACCGAACTCTGCGGCAAAGCGTAAACGATATCTAGTTCACACTACGTAGTCAATAAATTCTGGGTGATTTCACTGAATATTACATCGAAAATCATACTTATGGACACAAATTTGCATGACGTTTCAGACTAGGGACAACAAAAAGGGTAGCGTGGAGAGCTGGCATTTGTTATCAGAGCTACAAGCTAGGACACGCTTCACTGATGCATGACTGCGTTTTTCATACCGTCAAAAGCTTTTTTTTTTCAAAATAATGTTACAACGTTCTCACCAAGGTACAAAAGAATATATTTATGTCACATTAACACGATGTGTGACTGCGGCTTTGTTTGTATTAAAATGTGGCCACTCTTTAGCGCAGCAGAGAGACGTTCCCACATGTTTTACATTTAACACAGAAATTCATTTTACCACCCTTTATTGTGTATCCCGGCCAAATTAATTATTATGGTGGTTATTTTATGTATAATGGTATCTGTCTTGCGAATGGATGACTGACAGCGCAATATAATCAAGAATACATTACTCCTGAGTTTCAACAACTTTGCAGATATGTCATCAGGTGCAAGACACTATTACATGACAAATTTAATATTTAGCTCGTGGTTTACTGTTTATGAGGTCATCATTCCATACAATGGTATGAAGCGATATCTCCACGCCATATATTCCTGTAATAGCCTTTTCCTTTACGAAACTACTAAATTTATTATATTCATTCTTTGGTCTATCTTTACCCTACTTATCCCATACACAACCCTCAAAAACTAATTGAACAAATCCTGGGTATCTCAAATTGGGTGCTATCTGTTCTTAAACCCACTAGCGTAGTAATTATATCCGTTTCCCATGTTTCCCCCCCCCCCATGTTTCTTTTTGCACTGGGTGTAATACACTCGGATAAACATATCTCTTATCCTTCATTACTTCTGTTAATGCCTGTTTTATTGTTTCCTTTTGCAACATACAGTACTTTTTAGATATTTTTTGCAGTTCTCACCGGTGCAATCCATTCCTTATTTAATAATGTACAATGATTGTGTAGAATTCATTCTCTCTTTCTAGTTTTTCTTTATACAGTATAACCTCGACTATCCGAGCACGTTTTCGCTTTCTTAAAAATACTGTAATTGAAATGGAATACATTTGAATTTGACAGTTTAACTGAGGTTGAAGAAGAAGAAAGTGTTTCTCATTCTGTGGCTCTACAGTGTGTGGATGTCCTGTTGGATTATATGAAACAAAGGGGGTTTGAATACGGTGATTTCGCCGCACGCGAAGTACGTCTCGAGATGAGGAAGCAGATGAACAACCAGAAGCAGAGGACCATTACAGCCTTCTTCAGAGCACAATAATGTGTGTGAGTTATTTCTATAAATGTATTATAGCCTACTTTACATCGTACTGTATTTTAAAATACTATAGAAGGCATTTTTCTTGCAATAAACACATGCTCTTGGATTATCCGTGTTTACCGATTATCCGTGCCATTGACCCCGGTCTTTAGCACGGATAATCGAGAGTATACTAATCAATTAATTAATGTTACTGACTTTACTTCCACTAACGTTTTAGGTTTTTCGGAGTCGCCGACGTGCCGGAATCTTGTCCCGCAGGAGTTCTTTTACGTGCCAGTAAATCTACCCACACCAAGCTGAGCACATTCAAATACCACCCGACTGAGCCAGAATTGAATCTGCCAAATTGGAGTCAGAAGGCCAGTGCCTCAACCGTCGGAGCCACTCAGCCTGGCTAAGAGATATTTTTCCACTAATTGCCACCGTCTCCCTAAAATCTTTCAATAGATGCCCCTCTTCCATTATTTCCCCACAAAGTAAAAAACGGTTCTCGTCATGTTTCTCTCTCTGACCCTTATTCTTATAGAGTCCCATTAGCCACCACACCATACCTCTTACTTCTCTGTATGGAAGCCTTTCTTTCTTAATTGGATTTTTTGGTAATTTCACAGAATTTGAATAAGGTCCTTTTAGTCTCATATTTTGCCATAAGCTGTTGTTAAACATGTGGGCTTCAGTTTGTTTGTTACTATCTTTGTAGTCGTTACATTTCGGCATAATTTTCTACGATGTCAACAGAGAATAGTGAGGTTGCAGACCCTTCTCACTCTCGTAGGCTTCCAAAATCTATCAAACCGCCTACAGGAACACATTTTCACATTTTTAAAGTTAATAGGCGTAGATCGCAGAAGACGTGCAGTGATCGAAAGGGGCGGTGGCGTAGGACTGCATGGTCTATTGTAGAAAGTGTCTAGGACAGCCAGGCTTGTGTCTTGAGCAATATTTCGTGGAATTCAACAAAAGACAGAAGTAATTGACTCCAAACCATGCAATATATACCTGTGTTTGTATTAGAGGCTACTGCATTATTGTTAACAAATACATGACAGTTGGGAAATATCTCCGTGACAATGATCACCTGCAGTAGTGTGATAATAAAGTAAAGTTAAATCATAATTACCCAAGAATAATAATAACAACAATAACAAGAAAACATTACAAGAAATAGTACTGAACATTCTAAATCCAGCATCATCACTAAAGCCCGGATTTTTATGCAGTAACAGGTTAGGCTGCAAACTAGTTTGGTTAGTAGGCAGTGTCGGCCACCCGCTCTTCCATAATGTAGCATGAGTAACATAAATAATAGGGGTTCTGATGGGCCGTACCCCTAATGTCTATGCAAACCCCATAGCATAGTCGTTGTGAAGGTAGACTATACTTGCTTCTCGCTTCAGTAAGTTTGCATTCTAACCTATTAATGCGTAAAAATCCGGGCTCTAATCATCACATACAAATCCACACACAACTTAAGTATGACTATTGCTTAACACTACGCCTTACAATACTATAAGTTGAGCTTGCTACTAGCTTAATATTACAACACCTTCAAATGCAAATTCAAAATTACCTTGTATTAAAAAGTTACATTATGCCTTACAATACATGGATTGGTCCAATTATTAACTATTATATTACCATTGTAAATGCAGCACGTTCATATACTGTACGAATTCACGCATTCCTTAAATAATTCAGATGCCTTAATACAACAATTTTCAGTGAGTTAATTTTAGCATTATTGTGACATAATCACATAGAAATGTGTACAAAATGTACAGAATGCATTGAAGAGGTCCGTTGTACAGTCATTGTTCATACAGCAATAACACGCAGTTACGTACACATGATAGATGCCGCCCATTCTCATGCGAGTGTCTGTCTTACAAGGGCTGCACTCCGCTAGAATTAGCCACAGCCACACGAAAGTATTAATTATTACCACGCAGTAAATTTTCCAGAAATGCTAAAATATTATTTAACTCTCTTATAAAAGTTATTGAATATCTACATTCCTTCACTGATTCCTTTTCACTACTTGACATGATGCATATGCTGCATCAAACGGTACGCAGGTGAAATGCTCATTGGTAGTGCTGCTGACTCGCCGTTTGAGTCGTGGCTCCCATTCACAGAAATATTACTGAAATAATTCTAATAATAATCCCAAATCGTTAAGGACACAGAAATAAACTCCGTTAAGGGAAAAAATATGTATAATGGTACTGCGTCAACGGTTATCCATATACGAGCGGCCTCTGACGTGTTCAATGAATTAAGGTAACTTAGGGAGATCCCGACATGAGGGAGAACTCGACACTTTTAAGCTTAGCGCCACTGGTAACCACAGTACTCTACAGGTCGAACTAGTAACTACATGTATTGGAGCCGTAGGGTGTTGTGCTCATGGTGATCCTGGTAGCAGATGATTATCACTATAAATACAAGACATCTGAATAGTTGAAGGTGAGTATGTAAGTGATATATGATGTAAAAGTAACGTACTATAAGATAATGAGTAGGTTGTAGAACGAAATACGTAAATATGCGATATTTTTAAGGCAATGTTTGAGGTTAGGCGCACAAAACACGTTTTGGAGAAGCGGCCATGTCATTTCCAAATCGCCAATCATTCAGCGTGGTAAGTGCTGCCACCTCTTGCCTGCCAATGTAACTCGGGAAGATGTCGACATGACAAGCGTGGGAGATCTCGACACTGTCATTTATCCGTACAATCCCGATATCCTCCAAGAAGACACTTTTGAATACGACCTTGTGCAAGACGAAAATGGTTCAAATCACGTACATGCTGGAGAAGATATTGCTGTCGAAACTAAGGCCAGTAGTCCTACATTATCACAGGAACATGAAGCCTCACCTGCATTTACACCTCCGAGTTGCTCAGTCCAGGAGTTATCTCCTGTTCCGATATTAAGACTCCTGTCTGGAAAAGGAAGAGGAAGAAGAGTGCAAGAATCCGCCATGGTGACTTCTCAGGATTACCGACAAATTTTAGGAAGAGGAAACGCGGAAATGAACAGAATCCCTCAAATCTAAACAAAACAACGAGAACTCGGCGTGTTGGTAGTGGGGAAGCTAGTTCCTCAAGCAGTCTTAATTGCTCTGAGAATTACTGCGCAGTATGTGATGGCTATTTCTATGACGACAACCGAAATGAGGCATGGGTCCAGTGTAGTGGGGAATGCAGGAAATGGTTCCACGAGATGTGTGTAGAAAATGGAAACGACGAACAGTTTATATGTGCCCACTGTGTACAATAGCTGTGTAACTCTACCGAGGTCCTACCTAGTGTCAGGTTCTCCCTAAGTGCGGGAGAAGTGGACATTTTTGCATCGTTTATTTATTTTCTAATTTACAATGTTATGAAGTTTTATTTTTGGCCATAAATAATAGAAAACATACACTAACTGTCTACAAATTCACCAGGTAAAAATTGAACTATTTTGCAAATAAAGCATTATCAAAATTACAGGTTTTTGCTTAGCGTGTCGAATATCCCTAAATTACTATATAAAGGTTTGGGAATTTTGTGCGTAGAGGGACAGATCGCTGAATATGACCTTCCAGTCAAATGAATGATTCAATAGAGTTACTGAGCAAGACCAAGAAGGTGAAACAGAAATATTATTACACAACCACACAGATCACTTTGCTCACTTTATTAAAGAAGGATTCTAAACAAATTGCTTTCTCACTTCATTGAAAAATGTTTAAATATTCACAGCAAACTTCAGAAAGTTACCACTAACAAATTGTAACATTTATTACAACTATGTTAATTATGTTAGGTATACATTATGCTTGTCCTTAAAGTCGTTAACACACTTACATCGTGGGGGCGTGCTACATAGAGCGCAGTTAAGAACAAACTTTGGAAACAAGTTACAAACTCTACCAACTAGGAAATTGTACAAAGGAAGAATTGCTGTCGTCATGAACCTATCTAGAGGGTACAAAATAAACCTCCAAGTACTTTGTAATACTGCAGAGTAGAACTCTGCCGTGGCAGGTTATCATACACCTATAAATATAAAAATGGGTAAAGTTATGAACTCGGGAAATTGAATAGTATTTCCATTTCCTTCATCTCCCCAATGAAATACTATTCTTAAGAATGAAGGATACGGAAAGGTATATTCATTGATATATGCTCATCTGGCTGGCTTTAATTCGATTCCAGTCTCAATGTGAACTAAAAACTATCAGGGGCAGTCAAATGAAACCCGAACGCCCGATACAAAATTATCATGGAATAGTTTTATTCGAAAGTAATTAGCAAAAGCGTTAATACAGTTCTCCAACTGGGAGCGAGACGAATGAATTCGAGTTTTGTAGAAAGAGGTAGGTCGCGAACTCACTCTTGCACTTCCTCGTCCGAATGAAACGGATATCCGCGAATGTATTTCTTCTTCCGTGATTCTTTAGTATTCCTGGATAAGGCCATCATTCCGCCCCATCACATCAGGAGTAATGGCTCAGGTAACCTGACTAAAGTTTATGGCTTCTGCTGTAAAATGTGCATCAAGCACAAATTTATGAGCGAGGTAGTTTGCGGTTGCTTTCCTCTCCGAGCCAGAAATTGCTATTACATATCAATCTGCCACGCCCACAGAAATGCATGCACCAAGTGACCCTATGAGCGATATTTTCAAACCATTCATAACAGGGACTGGCTGCATTGGGAATGATATTACTAGAATCGCTCTTACCTCAGTCACTTTTATATTTTCAAAACCAAGGATGAGACTGAGACAGGGCAATGAAAGTAAAAAATTTATTCTAGCCCATTCCAGAAGACACAGTACACTGTAAACAGTACATCTCACCAACAAAGGCATAACTAAATTATGTTATTAAATTAAACATTAAACTTAAAAATTAAGATTCTGACTGTACATGTACTAAGTCCAATAAAATCCTGGTTCATTTCGATGGCATTTGAAGGTACTGAAATATGTCAGCCTCGTGACGGTAGATTTACTAACATGTAAGAGAACTCTTGCGGGACAGACTTTCGGCACGCTGGGGTCCCTGAAAACCACCAAAAGGTAGTTAGTGAGACGTAAACACAATACCATTAGTATTATTATTATTATTATTATTATGAAAAATTTTAAATTCACCATAAATTCAGAATACATAAAACATACATTGATCTAACAAACAAGCAGAGAACATGCATCCACATTTGTATGTCGAAGTCTTCCAAACATAGCACCAACAGTGATGAGATTCCGACAAGTCCTCCCCAGTATCATAATAATTAAAGCCCGGATTTTTATGCAGTAACAGGTTAGATTGCAAACTAATATGGTTAGTAGGAAGTGCCGGCCACCAGCTCTTCCATAATGTAGCAAGAGTAATATAAAAGATCGGGGTTCTGATGGGCCGTACCCCTCATATTTATGCAAACTCCATAGCATAATCGTTGTGAAGGTAGACTATACTTGCTACTCGCTTCAGTAAGTTTGCATTCTAACCTATTAATGAACAAAAATCCGGGCTCTAATAATAATCCTAGAAGTAGAAAACTGTTCGATCGTTCTCCAATAAAATAATTTACAATTTGATGAAAATATTGGAGTGTTATTTGTTAAGAATTTCGATTCAAGAAACAATTTTTACACCTTTACCATGATGTAATAAAAATTGATTACATATTTCCCATAGTTCTAAAGAAAGATCTAAACTTTATAAATTAAAGGACACAGAATCCAATGATGTCTACGAATTTGAGGAAGAATTTTCATTCTTTGAGCTGGTTGAACTGCTATAACAAGTGTGACTGGCCACGGTCGGTTTTAGGTCAGCAATTAATTGCTCCGTGGTACGGGTATTCATGACGAATAAACTCCAGATGTTCAAACAGTAATAGGATGGAACGCTAATTAATTTGGTTGTTAAGAAGTGTTGGCCAGCCCTTTCTTCTGTAATATAGCGAGAGCAACACAAATTTTATTGGTTCATGATGGGCCGAAACCCTATAGTTTATGCAAAACTCACAGCAGAACCGTCATGCAGTATAGCGTATACTTGTTACTCGCTTCAGCAAGTTTGAATTCTAACCTACTGTATTACTGGAGATGTTGCAAGTAGGAGAAAGGACATTCAATGGTGGGTACACGACAGGTAGTATGAATAATGGAATTTTGAGCAAACTGAAGAACGAATGGTGTGATAGCAACGGCAAAGTTAAAAAAGCTGTGAAATAAAAAATCACACGTTCTGTTCAGATTGAGAGGACGAGACTCGTCATCCACTCATGCATAGAACAGAGTAAAGGCGAACCAAGACAGACAGGAGACAGCACTCAAAACTCAGCTTAAATCCTCTGTAAGCCAGGACAGGTGGTACCACGCGCGCTGAATAAGCAATGCCACTGTTCAAGCTTAAAGCATGCGACTCAGGAATTCCTTGCAGATGACACTGTTCTAAAACAACAACAGCTAAATGTTCGTGCAGAGAGTTGGAATGGTTTAGGTGAAGTCGTAAGCTGCAGATTGTGATGGCGCAGGAGTGTAAATTCAATGTCATATTTGATAATTAATATATAGTTACTTTTTAAAACCTATATCTTACCTTAGCTCTAGCAATTTGAGACTGTTATTATGTTCAAATAATTTTTTACAGGAAGAGGTACATTATTTATATACTCTATATACAGGCTGATCGAAAATGAGTACCAATATGTAAAAACACACGCTGCTTCAAGCTGAATGAGCCTGTTCGGGTGATTGTGATCTTGAACTCATGAGGAAAGAAGGGGGCTTTTCTTTACACAGCTGTTAGTAGTCGTTGACTTACCTTAACGAGATGTTATGAAACTGGGTATGAATAGCGTGTCTGCACTTGTGAGTGTAGCCAGACCAGTAAGGTGTGGAGCGTCCAGAAGAAAGGTGAGTACGTTTTTTCTTCCCTCCAGGTACAACAATTTGAACAAGAAATAGATGTGAGTGTTACATTCCTGTACTGAATTCTGAGTTTCCGAATTTTTGGATTGGTAGAGATATAACACAATACCCGTCTCCCATATACAAAAGTTGATATCCTGTAGCATAATTATAAAACACAGAGAGAAAATAAGTGTCCGAAAACCACCATAAGTTGAAATTTTTTTTAAGGAGAGTCAAGTCTGAAATGTTGAACTGCTGCAATTTACTAATTATCGAAACCAAATTTAAAATACAAGAATATATTAATAAGATATATAAGATATAGTTATTTGTACCCATCAAGACATCGCTATAGCACTCAGGAACTTGACAACAGTGATGACTTGGTGATGAAAAGGACTAATAAAGTGCCTCTTCAGAAGTAGTGGAAAACTCATTCCTATATTTTTCAACTCATTGACAGTGAATCGAAACCTTGTCTTTCCAGTTTAATCCGAACACCTTCTCCTCCACGCATCACTTCTTGTACACATGTACAGTGTAATTTATAAAATACTGAAATCTTATCTCATATTTGGCAGGGCTATGTTATGATAATATTGATTGGACCAAGATATTTGAGATTCTGAAAGTGATCGGGAACGAAGAATTCCCAATGTGTATAAAAAATTAGTATGCGGTGATAAGAGGAAGCAGCAGTCCAGAAGGGAGTGATGCAAGGCTGCAATTTTCCCCACTCCGTCTCTCTGCAGAACAGGCAGTAAAGGAAATCAAAGAGAAATTTGGGACGGGATTCACAATCCAAGGAGAGGAATCCAAATCCCTGAGATTTGCTGATGATATCGTCATTTTATGTGAGACTGCGGAAGATATGGAGAAACTGCTGAATGGTATGGACAGAGTCTTGAGGAAGAAGTACAAGATGAAAATAAATGAGTCCAAAACAAAATTAATAGAGTGTAGTCGGAGGAAATCACGTAATGCAAGAAATATTAGATTAGGAAATGAAGTCTTAAAGAAAGTAGATGACCATTGTTGAATGGCTAGTAAAATAACAAACCATGGAAGAAGTAAGGAGGATATAAAATGTAGACTAGCACAAGCACGGAGGGCCTTCTTAAGACGAACAATTTGCTGACTTCTAACACTAATATAGGAATTAGAAATATGTTTTTGAAGACTTTCGTCTGAAGCCTGGCATTTTATGGAACAGAAACATGGATGATAAGTAGCTCACAAAGAAAGAGAATGGAATATTTCGAAATATGGTTTTACAGAAGAATGATGTAGGTGAGATGGATAGATCGAATCAAGAATGAAGAGATACTGAATCGAACTGGCGAGATGAAATCGATTTGTCTAAATATGAGCAGAAGAAGAGATATAAAGATAGGACACTTCTTAAGACGCCCGGGACTTGTGCAGTTAGGTTTTAAAGGAAGTAAAAACGGTAAGAACGGTAGGGGTAGACCAATGTATGAATATGACAAGCAGATTAGGGCAGGTGTAGGATGTAGGTACGTAGAAGTGGACAGGTTAGCAGGGCGTAGGGTGGCATGGAGAGCTGTATCAAATTATTCTAAGAACTGATGATTCAGACAACATGTTAACAGAACCTAGGAAAAACATTATGCAATATTCTAAAAGTCTGACAGACTTTTCTGGCAAAACACTCAATCTCACTATAAATTATATTATTACGTATCAGCCAAACTCTTTTGGTTCCCTTAACGATGATAAAATTATATTTACTTCAAATCTTTGTCACAATGCATGGCAGTTTTACCTCTTCTCATGATTCTGAGATTTACAGATCCTTCATTCAAAACTGGGTTCAAGGCAGAGAACATTGTGTGAAAAGGAAGCTTTGAGAAGAAAGTAACTGCCGTAGGTGGGGAGGAGGGAAAGGGTGGTTTCCCCATTGTGCAACTGGAACTGCTATTGACAGGTTCATCTTCTTATTCTTCCCTCACTGATAAAGCAGGAGAGGCTCGTGAGGAGTTACTTGAATTGAATAGAGGAAAATAATATCAAAGATATTGAGAAAAAGAATGCTAATCTGATGGCGGTAAGGTTGGAGGATCACCGAATTTGTTACTTTGTTTGGTGATTTTCAACAACTGATTACGGAACATAAATGAGTAGTGTATCCTTTACCAATGTTACAGTTCTTAAACAACTTTTATATTACGCAAACATATTGTGCGAATGATATGCATTGCGTAGTCTTGTCGATGAAAGTAGCCGTTCTCAAACCTCTGATGGTGCTTCAGTGATGAAACTTATTTACTGTTGGTAATATTTGTTATTATTATTATTATTATTATTATTATTATTATTATTATTATTATTAATATGATTATTTCATAATAATATTGGCGGTTTCCAGAACATTGGACAAATCAAAATGATGTCCTTATTTCTACATCCTACAAACTAGAAGCAACATTGTCAAAATTTTTGTGCAACATAAGTTTTCCACCATCAACAGCTTTTCTGAGAAGTTTCTGCTAGTTTAGTGCCAGGCTCCTCCGTTTCGTAATTCCCAATACCCTGACGTTCTGACCCAAGTCCTGTAAAGAATTCAGACCGGCTTACATCTTTGGAATTCGAAACAGTTTTGTTAAACAGGTTCGGTTGTCAGCCCTATGCCAAACCCCAGCAGCCGCGGATGATATATGTTTTCTGTTAGCGTTGTCTCCCGTAACGGTCGACGCTGGTTTTAAATCGTTGGCTGTCCGTTTATTGTCCCTAGCATTGCATAGCCGCATAAAATTTGCCCAGAGAATATGGCGTGGTCATGCATGCAACGGACTTGGTAGGAATGACTAGCATTTACTGTGTTTTAATAGTACACTTCTATAAGACTGCCGCGTTTACTCCTAAGTTTTTCTTAGATACCACTAAATCTACGTTAGAAGACTGCCGAATTTGATCACAATTGGAGACCTCCTCGAAAAAAAAAAAAAAAGCATGTAGCCAACTAATTTTTGAAAAGTGAGATTTCAAGACTCCAAGCTGGTCACCAGGCAACAGAACTTTCTCCATAGCTAAATGGTTAGCGTTCGTCACAGGTGTCCCGTGTTCGATTCACAGCAAGGCCCGGAATTTTAACCACAACTGTTTAATTCCGCTGGCAAGGGGCTTGGGTGTATGTATCGTCATCATCATCATAATTATTTCATCCTCATCATGATGCGGAGTTCGCCTACGAACGTCAAATCTGACTTGTCGTCGGACACTCCTGGCACTAAAATCCGTAAGCCATTTCATCACCAGGTGTAATGCATCATTTAAATAAAGACCATAGTCGAAATCATGTCTATATTTTGAAAGATTTTCTTGAAATTTTTAATATTTTGGTTCTTAAAAATAATATGCGGTTAGGGACGCGCAGCTGTGAACTTGCATCCAGGAGATAGTGGGTTCGAACCCCACTGTCGGCAGCCCTGAAGATGGATTTCCGTTGTTTCCCCATTTTCACAGCATGCAAATGCTGGGGTGTACCTTAACTAAGGCTACACCCGCTTCCTTCTCACTCCTATTCCTTTTCTATCCCATCGTCGCCATAATACCTATCTGTGTCGGTACGACGTAAAACCAATAATAATAATAATAATAATAATAATAATAATAATAATAATAATAATAATAATAATAATAATAATAAAAATAATAATAATAATAATGTTACTGTTTTTACATCCCACTAACTTGTTGTTGACGAAATATGTTCCATAGGAGTCCTTTATGTGCCAATAAATCTACAGACACGAGGCTGAAGTATTTGAGCGCCTTCAGATACCACCGGACTGAGCCAGGATCGAACGTGCCAAGTTGGGGTCAGAAGGCCAGCGCCTCAACCGTCTGAGCCACTCAGACTGGCTGTTATTGTTGTTATTTTTATTATTACACTGATAACATTTTCTATCATTTGTGTTCCAAGTACACACAAATGTGCTGTAGTGGTTATTGTGATTAGCTGTCATCCCCGGGAGGACCGAGCTCGATTCTCGGCTCTGCCACGAAATGTTAAAAGTATTAAGAGGACTGGAACGGAGTCCACTCAGCCTCGGGAAGTCAAATGAGTAGAGATGGGTTCAATTCCCACCTCTCATCCTCTAAGTGGTGTTTAACGTCTTTCACATTTCTTCTCCAGACAAATGCAGGGATGGTGGCTAACTTAAGGCCACGGCCGCTTCTTTTGCCCTTCCTTGCAAATCCTTTCGAATCTTCCCATCTCCCACAAGGCCCCTGTTCAGTATAACAGGTGAGGCCGCCCATGTGAGGTACTGGTCCTACTCCCAAGTCGTATCCCCGACCAAATATTTCAAGTTGCAGGACACTGCCCTTCAGGCGGTAGAGGTGGGATCCTTCAGTGTGTCCGAGGGAAGAACCAACCCTGGAATGTAAACTAATTAAGAAAGAAACTTATAACAATAAATTATTGTTTTAATAGATAAACTCATTTGCAAACTTGTATATGGTTCAAGTAATACCATGAAATGAACCCCAGAAAATAATTTTCGTCTCGCATGAAAAATTACTGATTTTTTGGTTACACACTTATTTCTAGGAGGAGGACTTCAAATAAGAATGGACTGTGTGGGAATCGAACTCACCAAAATCCCAGAATGCTTGCCCTCTATCCTATGAGTCACACAGCGCGGAGAAGAGAGCCATATAAGGACACCGTCACAACAGAAGTTCCTAGCACAAGAATCAAGTAACTAGGCCACTCGACAAGTTGAATGTCGTGTCTTCATACTGCAGTGGAAGGTTTCTCCTGTCTGGATGCTCGCCAATTGTATTCCAGAAACAGGAGCGGGGCTGAAATATACGTCCGGTTACGGGCAACTCTTAACGAGCTACTAAGAACGGGGTGAATACTTGCTCGCTTTGCGCGGCGGCGAATGAATTATTCGCGGAACTGGTGGAGAGCGAAGGCAAAGTGGGAATCGCTTCCAGGACCGGAAACACTTCTAACAGGTCTACAGTGCCTCCTTAAGTAGGAGTTTTTAAATGTTATATTTTTCAGCGTTTTTTATTAGAATCCATGCATCTTCATTATATTGACTGTTATGCCTGGTTATTCGTCCAAAACACTCTATTTCCTACTCTCTGCCCGTAACTCTAGTCCCTCACCTCTCTCATCGTTTCTCTCTCTCTCTTTCCTTTTTGAATCTGTTTACCCTCCAGGGTTTGTTATTCCCTCGGACTCAGCGAGGGATCCCACTTACCACGTCCTGGAACGTGAGACTTTGGATCGAGGGATACACCTGGGAAGGAGGACAGGTACCTCGCACAGGTGACCTCACCTGCTGTGCTGAACAGGGGCCTCGTGGTGGACGGGAATATTGGAAGGGATCTGCAAGGAAGAGGAAACGAAGCGGCCGTGGACTTAAGTTAGGTACCATCCCGGCATTTGCCTGAGGAAGAATGGGAAACCACAGAAAACCTCTTCGAGGATGGCTGAGGAGTGAATCGAAGCCTCTCTACTCAGTTGAATTCCCGAGGCTGAGGAGACCCCGTTCCAGACCTCTTGCACCTTTTAAAATTCCGTGGCAGAGCCGAGAATCGAACCCAGGCCTCGGTGGCTGTCAGCTACTAAACACTACACCACAGAGATGGATCTCTAACCATTAACGAAAAATTTAGTCTAAACATTCTCGCCTTAGTCTTCCTGTAAGTCCCCGTCTCACTATCTCTCTCTCTTTATTTTTACGTCGCACCGACACAGATAGGTCTTATGGCGACGATGGGACAGGAAAGGGCTAGGAATGGGAAGGAAGCGGCCGTGGCCTTAATTAAGGTTCAGCCGCACCAGTTGCCTGGTGTGAAAATGGGAAACGACGGTAAACCATTTTCAGGGCTGCCGACAGTGGGGTTCGAACCTACTATTTCCCGAAGACTGGATACTGGCCGCGCTTAAGCGACTGCAGCTATCGAGCTCGGTCGTCTCACTATCGCTGAGTTAATTATTCTCCTAGCTAATCCAACTTCATCCCTTCACGTCACACGACCAACCACGGAAGCTCGTTTATACATACAGCGTCATTCATCGATTTTATTTCTAACCTGGCCTTTAAATCCATTGTTACCCCTATTTTTACCACTAATCATTCTCGTTTCTTCAATGCCTTTTTTTCTAACTTATGAATAAGATATCCTTTAGCAACTCAGCTTTCAATCCCATAAAGCATAGTTGGCCTAAAAAAAGACCGGAGTAAAGATAATTTCGCCCGAAAATTAACTTCCTTCTTACAGAATGCTGTTGATCGCAACTGCAAGCTCACTTCCTTAGCTTTGCTGCACCTTGACTCAATTCCACTTACTATACCACCATCCAGCGAGAACTCATATTCCAAATATTTGAAATGGACCACCTGTTCTAGTTTGGCATTCCTTAAACCAACATTCAACAAGATTAATCAGGCTTATGGTGATAAGTTGGTGTTAATGGCAGACTGTGCTGATAGGCTAGAATGGAATATCTTGAGTTCGAAAACAGAAGTTGCAACAAGTGTGATATGAAAACTTGAATTTCCGAGACTGGGGAAGAAGCATAACAGTAATTTTATACTCCTGTATACTATGAACAGTAAAGGAGAAAAATTACAGCCTTGGCTAACCCCCTAGAACTATTTTGAACTTGCCCGGTTGTCAATGCCTTTGATTGTATGTAATAACTAGACATCAATTTTTAGTTTGTAATAGGTTAGAATGCAAACTAATTTCGTCATTAGGATCTGTAGTCTAGCCCGTTCTTCGGCGATGTAGCGTGAGTAACATAAATTCAAGGGGTTCTCATGTGCCGAACCCCTAAAGTTTATGCAAAACTCATAGCATAACCGTTGTGAAGCTGTACATACTTGTTACTCGCTTCAGTAAGTTTGCAATCTATTCTATTACCGTCTAAATATCCGAAGTCTGGTAATAACTATAGCCTGGATTTTAAGCCAGTAATAGGTTAGCATGCAAAGTAGTGGGGTCAGTAGAGACTTACGTGAATAAATAATATGGACCTCGAAGATAAGATACTCGATACTAGAGGACAAGGAATATTGTAGACATTAGGGATTTGTTGAAGAGGAATTGAATGTTGTTTAAGAAATCAAGGACAGTAGCATACTGAGACGGGTTGGCCATACAGAATGTGTGGCCGGCATAGCGCTGTCAGGAAAGTATTTAAGGAGAAATTAGGAGTACACAACATGAAATTGATGTCAAGAAGGAAGGAAGGGAGGAAGGAAGCAAGTGAGTGAGTGAGTGAGTGAGTGAGTGAGTGAGTGAGTGAGTGAGTGAGTGAGTGAGTGAGAAAGTAAAGTGGTGAGTAAGTAAGGTAGTAAGTAAGGTGGTAAGTATGTAATTATGTAAGTATGTAATGTAATTAGGTAAGAAAGGTAATGAGTAAATATGAAAGGAAGTTGGAAGGTAGTAAGTAAGTAAGTAAGTCAGTAAGTCAGTAAGTAAGTAAGTAAGTAAGTAAGTCAGCAAGCAAGCAAGCAAGCAAGCAATCAAGTTCTTTCTTTGCTAGTGGTTTTACGTCGCACCGACATAGATACGTCTCATAGTGACGATGGGATAGGAAAGGCCTAGGAGTTGGAAGGAAGGGACCGTGGCCTTAATTAAGGTACAGACCCAGAATTTGCCTGGTGTGAAAATGGGAAACCACGGAAACTATCTCCCGGATGCAAGCTCACAGCTGCGCGCCCCTAACCGCACAGCTAACTCCCCCGGTGGTAGGTAAGTAAGTAAGTAAGTAAGTAAGTAAGTAGGTAAGTAAGTATTTAAAAAGTTATTAAGCTCGTAGGTATGTAGGTAAATAAGTAAGTATTCAGAAAGTGAGCAAGTTCCCTCTTAGGTAAATAAGCAAGGAATATGCAAGTTGGCAAGGAAAAAATAATGAAATAATTAATTGAGTAAGTAATTAAGTAAGGAATACATTAACTAAGTATATAAGGGAGCAAGTAAGCATGCATCCAAGTATTGCTACGTGGTAACCTCATGATCCCTACATTTTAAATAGCAGAACATGCAAGAGAAAATGTAATCTCTTATCACTCCTTTCTGAATATGCTAAATAAACGTCGGTTAGAAATAAGAACCTTGTATTCGTACACTGTACGAAAAAGTACGTAAGTAAGCAATTAATTAAATAAGTAACTAAGGAAGTAAGTGGGAAGTTAAGTGACCAAGGTAGTTTGCAAGTAAGTAAGTACGAAGTAAGAAAGGAGGCAAGGAGGGGATTAATTAAATGGGCATAGAATATGACAGAGAGAGTACATATTATTTGATTGTACCCCATTTAGTATCCCATTATGACATGCAGGGTGTACAGCTTTGACTCCAACCAGAAGGAAAGGTAAATTCTTTCGTTAATTTGAAAGAAAAATGAGTATATTCACAATACAATAGAAAGGCTCTTAAACGGCGAGGAAATGAAAGTCATTCTACTGTACATATCGTATTATTATTATTATTATTATTATTATTATTATTATTATTATTATTATTATTATTATTATTATTATCGGGTCGATGCGTAAGTTCGTGCGGTATTCTTTTGGGTTGGCAACAATGAGCCTTGAAGTGATTGCTTATCGTTATTCCGTTGTTTTAACTGCATTTGGAGTTTGTGTGTTGTGGAACACGGGTTTTCTTGATTGTGAATGTATTATTTGTGTATATTTCAGACAAACGGATATGGAATGTCAAGTTCACAAAAGTGAGCATTTCCGACATAATTTACTCTGTGAGTTTCACCGAGGATTCAGTGCAGCAGGAGCTGCGATGACATTTGTGAAGTGTACGGGAAAGGAACAATTGCTGAAACAACAGCACGCAAATGGTTTTCCCACTTTTGAGTAGGACGGTTTCACTTTTCTGATGATCCACGTTCTGGAAGACCTTCAGATTTTGACGAAAATCGCTTGAATGAGTTGCTTCATGAGAATCCTCGTTAAACAACGCGGGAAATGGCGCAAGTTTTTGAATGTGATCAGTCAGCTATTGTACGCCATTTGCATTCGATGGGTAATGTACAGAAATTGGGAAAATGGGTAGCTCATGTGCTAACTGGCAGTAACAAAAATCAACGAGTAAACATCTGCTCGTCATTGCATGCCCGGCACCGGTTGGCATGTGATAGGTACGAAGCATTCCTATCAAACATTGTCACCGGTGACGAGAAATGGTGCTTGTATGTCAACGTGAAGAAGAGGAAAGTGTGGCTCAGCCCATCAAAAAAGCAGCTCCCCGTGCCAAGGATAGTGCCCATCCACAGAAAATCATGTTCTGTGTTTGCTGGAACAAAGATGGCATCCTTCACCATGAACGTCTTCCGAGAAACGTAACCATTACGTCTGCTGTGTATAGTGACCAGCTAAGACGGCTTGCCGTTGCTATTAACAACAAAAGGCAAAGACAACAACCAGTCTTATTGCTCCGTGACCAAGCTCAATCGCATACAGCGAAATTGACCAAGGTGTGATTGATAAACTTGGCTGGAAACCTCTTCCTCATCCTCCGTATTTTCCTGATCTTGCCCCCTCAGATTTCCATCTTTTCCGCTCTCTTTCTAAGCACATTCAGGGGCAAGTATTTCCTGCCGAAGCTTCACTTGACCATAGGCTAACAGATTTCTTCCAGTCAAAATCAAAACAGTTCTACAGGCGAGGTATTCAACTGCTACCTGAACGTTGGAAGGTCATACAGAGTGGTGGTGAATACATCACTGAGTGATTGTGAGTTACAATGCGTGACAGTGACAGTAAAATAAAATAAAATTAAAAATATGAGAAACGCACGAACGTATGCATCGACCCAATATTATTACTATTAACCAGTCCTGTGGTGTAGAGATAGCTCTTAGTTACACCAAGAAAGCGCACAGTGAGAAGATGGCGCTACTGACGTACAGTACATAGATGAACAGTGGTTGCTATGGTTACAAACTGATAACGCTAATTCTAGATAGACCCCCAGCCTAAAGGCATGCCCTAATTAAGACTAGCGGAGGTATGATTTACAACGTCCTTTGCTTATTATACAGGCTCAAGTTACGTCACTCACGTTCCCGTATTAATTGTTTTGGTCTTATTTGATCCCTTATTAACACTAGTTCATTCTTGAATACGTTTTATAGTGTCTTACTTTCTTGTTAATCTAATATATGAAGGGAATTATAAAGTACGTCGAAATTCGTTAGATTTAAGTCTCAACACTTCCATTTATATATTTTGTATTTACATTCATATTTCAAGTTTCCTGATATTAAATGATAGATGTCATGGAGAACAATCAAATTACATCCCATTAGTCGCCTGCGGTATCTGATTTTCGACCGCTAGAAACATACATTAGTTAGGCGGCCATCTTGTGAGAAGGTAGTGCGCATGACAATAGGTAACGTGCTCACTTTTGTGCATTCATCCCTCTGATTTAACGTAAAACTTAGGCACATATTGTGCATGAAATACTTCATGAGCCTTAATCACATCTTGCTTCACATGAAAGTCATCGCATTGACTTTTCGTCACTGACCTCTTACCTTAAATAGTGAAAAATAAAGGAAAGTAATGTTGAAGACGTTTTAAGCAGTATAGAGTTCCTCTATAAAGTCGTAGTTTCATGATATACTATTTGAAATAGAGCTTGTTGTGACAATAGACTATATAACTTGAGTCATGCTGGGTAAAAAGAGACAAATGTATTCTAGATTTTCAAGTCTAGGCTTAGCCCGCGTCTGAGTGTAGAATATAACTCCTGTCAAGCTGGCGAGAATTGTCTGTAATCATAGGTGCGAGGCAGTATCCTCTATATTTCTGTGGAGCTGGAAGAATAAAAATATCCTTGGTTTATCTTGAAGCCCTATGATGAACCGTGAGAATTCTGCTCCATGTATTTTGTTGTACCCTACTTCCACAGTTTGACGAGTAGAGTTCTCTCTTTGTTTTTCTACCATTACTTGATCCCTGGTAAAGGAGATTGCCGCGGGAGAAAGATCGATGTAGAGCCGAGCTTGTGGAGCACAAGGAGTGGGAAGGCTGTCTGCACAATTTCAGGAGATCAATGGGTTTAAGTCGAAATTCACCTCCAAGAAAGATGTAATTTATTGTTGGTAGGTTATGGGGACTTGGCTGGTTACACACCGGAATTTAAGTATTTCGAAATTCAACATTTTAATCGTATTGAGGAGCTCTCAACAACTACAGACTTGCGTCAGACGACTTGAAGGCTACCTATTAAAATATCTTTTTCTTCTTTTAACGCTTTTCCAACATCTGTGTGGTCGTGGGTGTGAAATGTGTAGCGCATGAGGTTTTGGCCCTATTTAAGGGGTGTTATCACTGTTGCGTGTTTTTGTGGGGTGTTATCTGAATATGAAAGAGAGAGTGTTGGGACAAACATAAACCCCCAGTCCCGAGCCAGATTAAAATCGCCGACTCGGCCGGGAATCGAACAAGGGATCCTCTGAACGGAGGGTCTCAACTTTGGCCAGTCAGCAAATGAGACAGACCCCTATTAAGATCTCCTAAGGGTACTTACTTCAGCCATAATGGAGTTATATTTTTGGAAAGAAAAGTCCCAAACCATTGCTTCGGATTCCATTTAGAACTGGAGACCGGGAAACCATAAAATTACAGTAGTTACTTGATCTAAAGCACTAAAAATAATGAGAAAGTTGGTAATGATGATGCTTGTTATTTAAAGGGGCCTAGGCCTAATTTCCAGGTCATTGGCCTTAATAATAATAATAATAATAATAATAATAATAATAATAATAATAATAATAATAATAATAATAATAATAATAATAATAATAATAATAATAATCGTATGGCCTCAACTAGCGTTTGCAGACATTTCGATTTGACGCCATCTGGCTGTCTGCTCGTCAATAATAATAATAATAATAATAATAATAATAATAATAATAATAATAATAATAATAATAATAATAATCCGCCTACGTGGTGTAGTGGTTAGTTAGTCAGCTGCCACCCCTGGAAGCTCGGGACGGATTCCCTGCTATGCGACGAACTTTGAAAAAAGTGATACGTGGGCTGGAACGGGGTACATTAAACTTCGGGTGGTCAACTGAGTAGGGAGGGATTCGATTCCCACCTCAGCCATCCTCGAAGTGGTTTTTCCGTTATTTCTCGCTTCTCCTCTAGGCAAATTCCGGGATGGTACCTAACTTAAGCCCACGGCCGTTTCCTTCCCTCTTCCTTGTCTGTACCTTCCAATCTTCTCATCCTTCCACAAGGCCCTTGTTCAGCATAGCAGGTGACGCCGCCTAGGCGAGATACTGGTCCTCCTCCTCATTTGTATCCCCGACCCAAAGTCTTACGCTCCCGGACACTGCCCTTGAGGCGGTAGAGGTGGTATCCCTCGCCGAGTCCGAGGGAGAAACCAATCCTGGACGGTAAATCGATTAAGGAAGAAGTAATAATAATAATAATAATAATAATAATAATAACAATGGCGGGTTGTCACAGCTCCTATTAAACTGCGTTCTAAAGAAAATTGTAAGAATTTGGAATGTAGAGCTTAAGGAACGTAAAATTTCGCCGGTAACTCTGGGGAAAAAAAACAAAGGCTTGAAATAAATTGCCTAGCATTTGCAGACGATTTTGTTATATTGTTAGAGAACCTAACAAGTGCAACAACACAAATCCATCTCTTCGGAAGGAATAGCCAACAAGGCAGGTTTGAGAATCTCCGTAGAAAAAACAACTTTTATTACAAACATCAAGAATGCTCCAAAATTTTTGGCAACAGATATTGGTCCAGTGGAAAGAGTAACGAAATTCAAATATATGGGAGAAATAATTCAAGAAAATGGTTTAGACAAATATGCAGTGGAAGAAAGGTACACAAGATGGAAAGAGCACAATTATGGTATTAAAAATCATTTTTATAACAAAAAGTGTCTATCTAAAACCGTGGTGCAGGGGTAGCGTTTATGCCTCTTACCCGGAGGCCCTGGGTTCGATTCCCGGCGAAGTCATGGATTTTTACCTCAACCTGAGGGCTGGTTCGAGGACCACTTAGCCTACGTGATTAGAATTGAGGAGCTATCTGATGGTGAGATGGCGGCCCCGGTCTAGAAAGCCAAGAATGACGGCCGAGAGGATTCGTCGTGCTGACAACATGACACCTCGTAATCTGCAGGCCTTCGGGCTGAGCAGCGGTTACTTGGTAGGCCAAGGCCCTTCAACGCTGTAGTTCCATGCGGCTTACTAGAAAGGAGAATCATGAGAGCAGTCTTTGGCCTTGTGAAAACAACAGAAGTATGAAAATTAAGATCTACTGATGAAATATACAGGAACACATAAAACGTTACAGAAACCATAAGAAATAGGAGATTGCAAGTTGTTGGACATATTTACAGAATAGATGATTCCCGATTAACAAAAAGGATTTTCAAGTACCTTTAGGACAAAAAGGCAACCACTAGCTGGATTCAAGAAGTGAAGACAGATTTAGAAAGAAATAATATACGAGAAGAAGAAACTATGGACAGAGTGATTTATAGAAAGAGGGTAGTAAGTATTTAAGTATTACAAGGAAGATTGAACAAGAAACCCGGTACGAAGTGATCCGAGGATAGAAAGAAACAGCATAGTGAAAGGATGAAAGAATATTGGAAGGAACGGAAGAAAAATAACAAAGTATGAAGAATTGAATATAAATTGGCATGTGGTCTTTACCAGGCCTCATCGGAAACAATAATAATGTTAATAATAATCTCATAAGCTGATGAATTTGTGTTTAAGGTCAGTAATTTAATTAGTAAGTTAGCCAAATAATAGATTGGTGGACGACTCAGTCAGTCACTAAGTCAGCTTAGAAATTATAAATCACTCAACCAATCAATGTGTTCCAATTATTATCCTGCACTATAATTTACACAGAGTTTAACAATAATGTAGGAAAAACGTTCAGGACATACACCTGACATGTGGAAGACATGGTCATGGGTCCCAAAACTCTTTACATTCATGTCAGTTGTCATAGGAGACTTTGAGATGAGGGTCTACAGACCATATTAGGAATTTCCTGGCCAGACTACATAACAAATCATGAAATATTGCCGAGATTCAGGAAGGATGTAGGAATTGTTAAAAGTCTAAAAACAGGAAAGAAGCGAATATTTTGGGCACAACACTGTGAGATTACCTGAGAGGTTTGGACTTATTCTATTGAAATTTAAAGAGAAATTATCTGTAGACTTGATTTAGAACGACATCGAACTTCAATCCATAAAAGCAGAATTGTCATATGAACTGAATACCAGGGATCGGCACTCTAAGAAGAAGAATCGAGCACAGAAATATGATCTAGTTGTAATAGGAGTGTAATGTGTTCAAAATAAATCAGTTCACAAGTGATCCTCAATTAGTAAAATTTAGACGATGGTAATAGGAAATATGAAAATTATTATAAAGAAAGAATGCACGGAATGATTTAGGATTCGTATAGGTGATGATTTAAATTGTCATTGAATCTTTAAAAAGGTTCACTATAATTTTTTCCAGAGTCATGTGCTAGATTGTAAGCTTTTTCAGGATATCCCTCGTATCCTTAGGAACACTGCCTCTCCTTCCAAATAGTGGAATCACCACGGACCTGTTTTCTGAACGAATGTTATGTCGCTCACTCAGATATGGAATGCAACCTTCTTAAATGCTCATCCTTTCCTGATTAACTTCCTTAGCCTCGAACCGGATTGTTGCATCAAAAATAAGAGCGGTTTGAGTCTACTGGTGACTGACAAAAACATCGAATATTCTGTTGGACCCCATCGAAAAGTACAGTGCACATCTTCATAAAATTGAACTGTTATTTTTTTTTTTTTGGGTTGAAAGGAAGAATCGTTTTCTATGGTTGTATGTTATTTCTTTTTCAAATTTTCGTAGAGAAGAAACTGAAGCAAGTAGAAGTATACAATATCCTTCATTCCTACCACATTACCATCACGGGCGTTGGACTACTTTCATCTCACATTCTGTTTGATGGCTCTATCTAATTCTGCAGCTCAGTGAAGCATTTATTTACATTGTTTGTTGCTGGCTAGCGGACGGAGGCTGCACCCCGCAGCGGACGTCAATGGACAGACGAGGGAACGTCCGTTTAACGGGACACCGGACGTTACATTATACGCTACAGAGCGGGATTAACTCGTGCTCCACTCCAGCCTGGAATGGAAAATTTATGGTCCAGAAAGTCCTGTTAAACGCTACATTTAGGAAAAACTCACACCGACCTAAAAACGAATTTCAGTTTCCTCTATTCTTTATGGTTGACATGCAATGTGTATTTTATATAACCATGTCAAGGAGATGGAATTATTTCCCTGTTTCATTCAGCTAGTTTAGTTTTCTCTCCCTGTCGACGCAGTATTTATATCTTTGAATCATTCCGGCATACTGGGAACGATGCCTTGTAAATAGAAGAAGGACTGAATTAACGGATTCAAGATATTTCGTGAAATTATCACAGTTTCGCCCCTGTGTCTCAGCGGTGTCGTCAGGTGGATTGTCATTCCTCTCCTCCTGTCCCTCACAACATTTTAAACGGAATGTAATACTGAACGGAGGAAACACTTTGTCTAATGGTTTGATTGCAGTAGATGTTGAATATGTCCCCCCTGTTACTCCGGTGTGGTGTGTCGCTCATTACCTCTGTCTTCCACTTCCACTTCCACTTCCCCTCCCTTCCCTCCTCTGACGCATAGAAAATGCGGCAATTTCGTCAATTTGAATCACGCTCTCTGATAAAACAAAGTAACCTAATTTTCTCGAAAAGAAAACAATACTTTGCCAATCCGATTTCACCATCATTCTTAACATAACACGAAGAGCTATCTTCACATTTTTGTCTGCATAGTTCTGATAGGGGTAGTCCATGTAATTTGTACCTGCGTGTGATATTTGGTATTTCCAAGTTTGCTCACCCCCTTTATGAGGCAAGGTCCGCAAGCCAGCCGAGGTTTGCTTTCTTCCTGGAAGTTGATTTGCTAATGGACTTAAGGTTGAAGGGAGATTAAGAAAAGAACATTAATACTCAGCTTCCTTGTAACCTTAAATGATGACAAGTAAGTGTAGTGTAAAGTACTCATTTCAGCCAGGAGCCTGTTTAGCTTTTACAAGTACTGGTGAAATATATAGGTAAGTTTCATTCATAAATGTTAACCCTATAATGCCCGGCGTGAGAAATTTGTCACACGAATTTGAGATGCTATCAGAAGCTAGAATACATCTCTTTTATTCTTATTGCCCAGTGTAGCACATTTATCACACTGTCATGAACAAACTCTGGTGGGAATTTTTTTCAACTGTGGTCTGGGAAGTTCGCGCCATTTTATTGAAGTCAACCGGTCGCTGCTGTGAAGGAAGATGACACGCAAGTTAAGTTTGTTATTCTTACTGTTTCTATAATTTAGTGTTTTCCATGCTTATAAAGTTGTATTGTGAAAGTATAATGTTCATTGAAGAGAAAATGTACTTTGGGAGTGCACTGGCTCAATATGTGTAGCTGTAGGGCCATTTCAGAATCTGATGTTACAAATATGTAACACTGGGCATTGGAGGGTGTTTTCAATGAATGGCGTGTGTTATGTATTGCTGTTGTTTGTTGTCAGTCCTGTTGAAGTTGAGTGATTATTGACCATCACGTGTGCTATATATGAGTGAAATATGGGGTAATAATAATAATAATTTGCTATTGTTTTCAGGTTTCCCTAGAATGAGTAGAAAATATGCATTGCAGCTGTCAATAGTTGGATCAAGTACAGGGAGAATTGCAAACGTCTACAAGAGCAACACGTGCCATTGAGAAAGTTTCAGGCTGAAATTGCATGCGCCCTTGTTTCAGCTCGCAAAGGTAAAGCAAAGGTAGCAGAGACGATGTGTCAAAATCTAGGAAGAAAGCAGCTATAATTCTTCCAGTTACTGATTGCCAGAGTGACAAGTACGAGCACTGGCCAATATGGAAAGGCACAAGAGGATGCTGCAGGAGATGCATCACGATGCCCCCCCCCCACACATTTAGTGTGAAAAGTGCAGTGTATTTCTTTGTTTGAACAAAGGCCAGAATTGCTTCAGAAGGTTCCATGTGTAGATAGCGCTAGAGAATTATGATCACAGTGAAAATTGAACTAAAATGTTCCTTTTTATGCTCATTTTTATAGCTTTTTATTCTTATATGCTCCGTTATTCTAACTTCAGGACCTATTTCTGTTAAAATGAAAATAATTAATATCAAGCCACTCTTTAGGAAGAGAATGACTGTACAGGGCATAGATAAGGAGTTAGTTAATAATAAAATATTTTTTGAATGAAGTCTATCGTGTACCTAGTAAATGCCCAGTGTGACAAATATGTCACATTAAAAATAAAAGGGTCAACATTTTGAAACGGTACCAAATGAATATAATAGAGTAAGTTGAGGCTATAGGAAGTATTTTTAATGGAAACATAATTTTTATATCATCATACAGTTGGTTTGTGCATTACAGGGTTAAATACTTCGCATATTATTATTTATATTAAATCTTCGCGGGACCATTGAAACAATTGTAAAAATTGCGTTTATTCGTAGTTTTACTGGTGGTTCTAAAAGAACTTGTTTGATAACTTTAGGCCGGCCCTGCGGTGTAAGGGTACCATGCCTTACTCTTAACCGCAGGCCCCACGTTCGATTCCCCACCAGGTCAGGGATTTTTACCTGGATCTGAGGGCTGGTCCGAGGTTTATTTAGCCTACGTAATTACAATTGAGGAACTATCTGACGGCATTGTGTGTGATAAGTATTATTCAATTCAATAGTTGCAGATCACGGGAGAAACTCCGCCAATATTTAGGATGAACAGTTTTATCATTGTCGTACAATGAACAAGTGTTGACCATGATTCATAGTGTCGTAGCGTGGTATGCCATAATAATTTCATTAGATAACTTATAGGTGTTTATACGTAATAGTTCCTATTACACAATAATAAACTTTATAATAAATATTAATTTTAACAAATCCTAAAGATTATATTAACATTTATTTTAACCAAATCATGTGATACCTTGTACTGTAATGGCGTAGTATATGGTTTTTAGTGCAGGGAGTGTCCGAAGACATGTTCGGCTCGCCAGATGCAGATCTATTCATTTGAAGCACGTAGGTGACCTGTGAGTGGTGATGTGGATGAAATGATGATGAAGACAAAACATACACCCATCGCCCGTGCCAGTGAAATTATTCAATGATGGTTAAAATTCCCGAACTTGCCGGCAATCAAACCCGGGACCCCTGTGACCAAAGGCTAGCATGCTAACCATTTAGACAGGAAGCCGGACGATACATTATATTAATTATCGTGTATAAAATTGTGAAATTTTCATTGAGTTCAATAGGGTTATGGACGTTTAAATGTAAGTGGTCAAAATTACACGGACAACCCTTACACCCTGTATAAAATAGACAGGGTTGATTATCAACGTACCTAGGACAGCCCATTACTGATGCCACAATTCTACAATTGTGACATTTTAATCGTTTCTGTAATTGTCTTAAATAAACCATTCAACTAACACCCCAGAGTTAAAAAACTCTCTGTGGCAGAGCTTTCTTGAATAACAATTCGAAATTGCTCTAGTGGACGGGAGTTTATTCGTGATGTGAACTTCCCAAATCTTCTCGTTATGGAGATATGCGTTGTTCGATAGGGGTAGGATTGTGGGAGTTAGAAAGGATAAAACAAAAAGAGCTGGAGGGTAATCGATATTTGGAGAAGTAGACAATGGGTTCTGCTAATCCCCGTGCTGGCCAATCCTCACACACACAAAAATTCTCGATGAAAGCCGGAGAGGAAATTGGTTTTTTTCACCGCTAGTATAGGAAATAACTCGCACGGGAAACCAATCACATCTTTGATTTCTCGTCCCGATAGAATGTTATTGGAAAGAACTGTATTGATGCTAGTAATCATGCT